>NC_048582.1:17358905-17381405 GCF_013265735.2 Oncorhynchus mykiss
AGGAAAGAAACAGAGAGAGAAGGGTGGAGAGAGAGAGGGGGAGAGTGAGAAGAGAAACAGAGAGAGAAGGGTGGAGAGAGAGGATAGAAACGGAGAGAGAAGGGTGGAGAGAGGGAGAGAAGGGTGGAGAGATAGGATAGAAACAGAGAGAGGGGGAGAGAGAGGGGGAGAGTGAGGAGAGAAACAGCGAGAGCGTTGAAGAGAGAGGGGGAGAGAGAGGAGAGAAACAGAGAGAGGGGTGGAGAGGAAGGGGGAGAGAGGGGTGAGAAACAGAGTGAGGGGAAATAGAGAGGAGAGAAAGAGAGAGGGGTGGAGAGAGAGCGGGAGAGAGGGGAAAGAAACAGAGAGAGGGGTGGAGAGAGAGGGGGAGAGTGAGGAGAGAAACAGAGAGGGGTGGAGAGAGAGGTGGAGAGAGAGGGGGAGAGAGAGGAGAGAAACAGAGAGAGGGGGAGAGAGATAGGGGAGGAGAGAGAGGAGAGAAACTGAGAGGTGGTTAGATGGAAAGAGAAAGGGAAAAGACTCACTGCTCTATTTCCTGCAGGCAGGGCATGGAGGGAAGTGAGAGATATCCGTTTGTCCTGAAATGACCTGATAATGATGTTCTTGTCAGTCATAATCTCCTAGTGGTGTTCCGGGGGGTGGGAGAGGGAGGGTAGCAGTGTTGTCGTCCGCAGCAGTGGACTCCTGTATGAACAGAGAGCCAAGCTCAGATCCAGCCAGACAGCACTCAATCCATTCCTCACAGTCATTTCCAATACAGTTAATAATAAGAGCACATTATTTTTCCAGCAGCCCGTCTGAAGCAGCACTCACATAAAAGATGAAATGAGAGGTAGAGGAAAGGGTATCTCATTCCTCCTCTTCTCTCCTCCCGTCCCTCCTTCCTCCCTCGTTCACTCATTTACATCGCCCATTATCCGTGTATATTGAAAGCAACAGAGATGAAGGGAGAGGAGAAAAAAACAACTCAAAGAGAGAAAAAAAGAACATAAAAAAAGACAGAAAGGCGAACGAACGTTTGAATCAATTACATCCTAAAGAATCTTTCATTTGCATCGGTATCTGTTCAGAACCCGAACAAACGCCAGATGCCTTTGTGTCCAGTTATTTATAGGTTTTTTTTCTTCATAATTGTGCAGGAAATGTCTAATTTGCATAGAGTGATTATTGTTGATTGTTTATCTGGCCGTCAGGACGTTTCAATATTCTAAGGCTGACAGGTTGTCAAGTACTTAAAACTCATTTATTTGGTGGAAATTTGCATGTAATTTGTCGGTAATGAGGGGGATGTCTGTCTGCCTGCGTCCGTGGATCAGAGCCCAAACAGCAATGCTGCGGGGAACAGGGGGAGTCTGACTGGCATTCCTCCACTCTAGAGACAGCTAACTAGGCCTCCATCCTCACTAACTACCACAGTACTGAGGGGATGCTAACGCTAGCTAGCACTATAAAGACTGCTAGGCTTCATCTTCACTCAGTAACTACTGGGGGACATGCTAATGCTAGCTAGCACTCTGACGACAGCTAGGCCCCATCCTCAGTAACCAGTGTGGGTAGGCTAATGCTAGCTAACTAGCACCAGACCTACCAGGCCTACGAGGGTTTGAATTGAATCCACAGTAAATCTCTCTGCACCAGTCTACCTGTGAACATGTAGAAAACCAGAGGTAGTCTTTTATTAAGGTGAACAGACACAAAACACAACAACAGAAACAAAACACACATGTTGGTATCATTGTTAATCAAATCTGTGCGTTAGCCTACTTTTTCTGTTCCTTCCCCGACTTGGCCCTGGTTGTCTCCTAAACAAACGAGGAAGTAGAGAGGAGAGTTTGTGTCCCCCTTTGAAAGTGTGACTAATTGTGTTTTATGAACAAACAGAACGGAGAGCAGATGACGGCCGTGTTTGGCGTTTGGTGGCGGCGTGGACGGGAGCGCCCGCTCCCACTGGGCTTTGCTGCTGTTTGTTGTTGGTAACTGTACTGCCTTTCATTATCTCTCCTCCACTCATCTTTCATCTGTTAACGTGCCGGGCTAGCCACGTTAATGAGCAAACACAGCTGGAGAGGACCTGGAACACGTGGCTTGAACTTTTGGTATTATGTGTTTGATTTGATCAAATCCCATCCAGTCCATTCACCTGTTGTAAGAAGGGGAAATTGAGAAGATTGAATTTGACAGAAATGTGCCCGAGCGATGATGAGGGAAGTGAACTTGCGTTCTTACTGCAGTGTATGAAACTTTGAGGGAGCTTTAAAACATTCAGTGTGTTCTACCTGCAGCACAAGGTCGTCTTCAAAGGAGAAATGAACTCTACACCGACTGACTGACTGACTGACTGCATGGGAAAATGTAGCACAGCAGCTCAACTCTAACACTCCATCACAGTACAGCTGTGTGTGACCAGCTCAAAGTCACAGTCTGAACTCCAAGGTTAAACGCTCGCTGCTGAATTTTCCCTCTTAAATATATATCTGTCCCTGAGACCCAGTCCTGAGCTACACTACCTGTGACTGTTAGCCACTCAGTGTGTGTGTGTGTGTGTGTGTGTGTGTGTGTGTGTGTGTGTGTGTGTGTGTGTGTGTGTGTGTGTGTGTGCGTGCCTGTGTGCGTGCGAGCGTGAGTGAGAGAGTGTGCGCCTCCCTGCCTGCCTGCCTGCCTGCCTGTGTGTGTGCCTGCCTGCCTGCCTGCCTGTGTGTGTGTGTGCCTGCCTGCCTGCCTGCCTGCCTGCCTGCCTGCCTGCCTGCCTGTGTGTGTGCCTGCCTGCCTGTGTGTGTGCCTGCCTGCCTGCCTGCCTGCCTGTGTGTGTGCCTGCCTGTGTGTGTGCCTGCCTGCCTGCCTGCCTTCCTGTGTGTGTGCCTGCCTGCCTGCCTGCCTGTGTGTGTGCCTGCCTGCCTGCCTGCCTGCCTGCCTGCCTGCCTGCCTGTGTGTGTGCCTGCCTGCCTGTGTGTGTGTGCCTGCCTGCCTGTGTGTGTGCCTGCCTGCCTGCCTGCCTGCCTGCCTGCCTGTGTGTGTGCCTGCCTGCCTGCCTGCCTGCATGCCTGCCTGCCTGCCTGCCTGCCTGCCTGCCTGCCTGCCTGCCTGCCTGCCTGCCTGCCTGCCTGCCTGCCTGCCTGCCTGCCTGCCTGCCTGCCTGTGTGTGACTTTTATAGGGTGAGTGAGGATAATCGGCCCCTGTGCGCAGAAATAAAAGGGCGAGTCAGAGTTTTAAAGAGAAGCAATGTGTTTCCATCCCTGGTTAATAGTGATGAAGAGGGTCCTTGTGACACAACCTGAGAACTTTAAAAGACCTTAGAGGAGGCCGCCATCACTGTCCTAATGCCTGCCTTCCTCGCTGACTGTCTGCCTCTCTGCCTGCCTGCCTTTCTGCCTCTCTGCCAGTCTGCCTACCTGCCTCTCTGCCTCTCTACCTGTCTGCCGCTCTGCCTCTCTGCCTGCCTGTCTGCCTGTCTTCCTCTCTGCCTCTCTACCTGCCTTTCTGCCTGCCTTCCTCTCTGCCTGCCTTCCTGTCTCTCTGCCTGGCTGCCTACCTTCCTGCCTCTCTGCCTGTCTGCCTGCTTGGACACTCTGCCCCTTGATGTTGATGGGAACCACAGCAGAGAGATATTGCAGAGAGAGCGTGTCTCTCTAAGCCTGTAATCCTCTCTAGGTTTTGCTCTCTTCTCTCACAGTCATCTGCTTGCTATACAGGCCTGGTAGAGTGTAACCTTGGTAAGTGTGTGTGTGTGTGTGTGTGTGTGTGTGTGTGTGTGTGTGTGCGTGCGTGCGTGCGTGCGTGCGTGCGTGAGTGTGTGCGTGCGAGCGTGAGATATTTACAGTACTGTACTACCACAGTCTTGAATGTGCCACTGTTTAAATGATTTATTGAAAATAGATCAGACACAACCAGAGCTCACACTGGTGAAGACATCATCAGGTTCCTGTTTTATACTGTAATGCTGCGCCCAAATGATGCTGAATGATATAATACCATATGGCTACAGGGACTCACTACATCACTCATACTGTATCAGGATACATGGCTGTGAAACAGAAGGTCTGTCTGTCTGTCTGTCTGTCTGTCTGTCTGTCTGTCTGTCTGTGTTAACATGTGTTAACATTGCCAAAGCAAGTGAGGTAGATAATATACAAGAGAGAAATATACAATACAAATGAACAGTAAACATTACACATACAGAAGTTTCAAAACAATAAAGACATTACAAATGTCATATTATATATATCTCTCTCGCTGTCTCCCCCCCCCCCCCCCTCTCTCTCTCTCTCTCTCACACTCTCACTATGTGTCTCTGAGAACAGGCATCTGGCTGGCTGGGGCTGAAATAAACCACAGTAGTGGCTTTGCTTTGCTGCTAATCTTGTCATAAGAAGGTGTGGCCCGTGGAGGATAGCTCCTCGCCTGTGATATCCTAATTTATACATCAAAGATTTCATCATTAGGATTTGTGCGTCTAGCCCCAGTTTTCAAGGGAAATTATAACATCTTCTCGGCACACTGTAATGCGAGCAGACTTTTTCTGTCACACAAATCTCACCGGACTTGATGTTTAAAGCATTTGAAGATAACTAGCATTATTAGCTTGTTTCTGCATGAGATAGACATGAGCAGAGCTGTGATTCTGATGTGTTGTGGCATGATGATATCCTTCATGGAGTTTGGCATTTCACATGTGAAGGGATCAGGGACAGTTATTTTACCTGAGGATCTATATTTAAAGATGTGTGTGTTTGGTTTTACTGCTCAATTAGTGCTATTTTAGGCATAGGGGTAAAGGTTAGGGTTACAATTAAGGTTTAGGGTTAGGGTTTAGGGGTTAGGGTGAAATTAAGGGTTAGGGTTATGTTTAGGGTTTAGGGTTCGGGTTAGATTAAGGGTTAGGGTTATGTTTAGGGTTATGTTTAGGATTAGGGTTAGATTAAGGGTTAGTGTTATGTTTAGGGTTAGATTAAGGGTTAGGGTTATGTTTAGGGTTAGGGTTAGATTAAGGGTTATGTTTAGGGTTTAGTGTTAGGGTTAGATTAAGGGTTAGGGTTATGTTTAGGGTTAGGGTTAGGGTTAGGGTTTAGGGTTAGGGTTAGATTAAGGGTTAGGGTTATGTTTAGGGTTAGGGTTAGATTAAGGGTTATGTTTAGGGTTTAGGGTTCGGGTTAGATTAAGGGTTAGGGTTATGTTTAGGGTTATGTTTAGGATTAGGGTTAGATTAAGGGTTAGTGTTATGTTTAGGGTTAGATTAAGGGTTAGGGTTATGTTTAGGGTTAGGGTTAGATTAAGGGTTATGTTTAGGGTTTAGTGTTAGGGTTAGATTAAGGGTTAGGGTTATGTTTAGGGTTAGGGTTAGGGTTAGGGTTTAGGGTTAGGGTTAGATTAAGGGTTAGGGTTATGTTAGGGTTTAGGGGTTAGGGTTAGGGTTTAGGGTTAGGGTTAGATTAAGGGTTAGGGTTAGGGTTAGGGTCAGGGTTATGTTTAGTGTTTAGGGGTTAGGGTTAAATTAAGGGTTAGGGTTATGTTAGGGTTTAGGGGTTAGGGTAAGATTAAGGGTTAGGGTTATGTATAGGGTATAGGGTTAGGGTTAGATCAAGGGATAGGGTTATGTTCAGGGTTTAGGGGTTAGGGTTAGATTAAGGGTTAGGGTTATGTTTAGCGTTTAGGGGATAGGGTTAGGGTTAGGGTTAGGGTTAGGGTTAGGGTAAGATTAAGGGTTAGGGTTATGTATAGGGTATAGGGTTAGGGTTAGATCAAGGGATAGGGTTATGTTCAGGGTTTAGGGGTTAGGGTTAGATTAAGGGTTAGGGTTATGTTTAGCGTTTAGGGGATAGGGTTAGATTAAGGGTTAGGGTTATGTTAGGGTTTAGGGGTTAGGGTAAAATTAACGGTTAGGGTTATGTTTAGGGTTTAGGGGTTAGGGTAAGATTAACGGTTAGGGTTATGTTTAGGGGTTAGGGTAAGATTAACGTTAGGGTTATGTTTAGGGTTTAGGGGTTAGGGTTAGATTAAGGGTTAGGGTTATGTTTAGGGGTTAGGGTAAGATTAACGGTTAGGGTTATGTTTAGGGTTTAGGGGTTAGGGTTAGATTAAGGGTTAGGGTTATGTTTAGGGTTTAGGGGTTATGGTTAGATTAACGGTTAGGGTTATGTTTAGGGTTTAGGGGTTAGGGTAAGATTAACGGTTAGGGTTATGTTTAGGGGTTAGGGAAAGATTAACGGTTAGGGTTATGTTTAGGGTTTAGGGGTTAGGGTAAGATTAACGGTTAGGGTTATGTTTAGGGGTTAGGGTAAGATTAACGTTAGGGTTATGTTTAGGGGTTAGGGGTTAGGGTAAGATTACCGGTTAGGGTTATGTTTAGGGGTTAGGGGAAGATTAACGGTTAGGGTTATGTTTAGGGGTTAGGGTAAGATTAACGGTTAGGGTTAGATTAACGGTTAGGGTTATGTTTAGGGTTTAGGGGTTAGGGTTAGATTAAGGGTTAGGGTTATGTTTAGGGTTTAGGGGTTAGGGTTAGATTAACGGTTAGGGTTATGTTTAGGGTTTAGGGGTTAGGGTTAGATTAAGGGTTAGGGTTATGTTTAGGGTTTAGGGGTTAGGGTTAGATTAAGGGTTGGGGTTATGTTTAGGGTTTAGGGGTTAGGGTTAGATTAAGGGTTGGGGATTAGGGAAAATAGGACTTTGAAAGGGAATAAATTGTTTGGTCCCAACAAGGATAGTAAAACAAATGTGTGTGTGTGTGTGTGTGTGTGTGTGTGTGTGTGTGTGTGTGTGTGTGTGTGTGTGTGTGTGTGTGTGTGTGTGTGTGTGTGTGTGTGTGTGTGTGTGTGTGTGTGTGTGTGTAAATAATCCTCTTCAAAAGGATTATATCCAAAGCAGGTACTGCTACAGTGAAATGGCCTCAGACTAGAACTGAAGCGTTTCTTTTGGAGTCCCACTTCCCCTTTCAAAACACTGTCACTGTTGTTCCTCGCTTTTCCTTATCTCACTACTGCATTGCCAGACAGAGACGTTTCATAGTTTGGTAAGGATTGGGGATTGTGTCGTCACCGAGGTCAAAGCTTCGTGATCATGCAGCTTCTAGGCAGCAGATAGTGACTCCTTATTTCAGACTGATTCAAAACATTGATTCTGGTACCAGTAATGTGGAATCAGAAAACTGGAAAATGGATCATCACAGGAAAAAAGTGTCATCAACAGATGCAAAGAAGAGAGGAAGATATTCTCTCTCTCTTTTTGTAACTCTCTCTCCCCACCTTCTCTCTTTCTGTAACTCTCTCTCCCACCTTCTCTCTTTCTGTAACTCTCTCTCCCACCTTCTCTCTTTCTGTAACTCTCTCCCCACCTTCTCTCTTTCTGTAACTCTCTCCCCACCTTCTCTCTTTCTGTAACTCTCTCTCTCCACCATCTCTCTTTCTGTAACTCTCTCTCTCCACCTTCTCTCTTTCTGTAACTCTCTCCCCACCTTCTCTCTTTCTGTAACTCTCTCTCCCCACCTTCTCTCTTTCTGTAACTCTCTCTCCCACCTTCTCTCTTTCTGTAACTCTCTCTCCTCACCTTCTCTCTTTCTGTAACTCTCTCTCCCACCTTCTCTCTTTCTGTAACTCTCTCTCCCCACCTTCTCTCTATCTGTAACTCTCTCTCCCGACCTTCTCTCTTTCTGTAACCCTCTCCCCACCTTCTCTCTTTCTGTAACTCTCTCTCCCCACCTTCTCTCTTTCTGTAACTCTCTCCCCACCTTCTCTCTTTCTGTAACTCTCTCTCCCACCTTCTCTCTTTCTGTAACTCTCTCTCCCCACCTTCTCTCTTTCTGTAACTCTCTCTCCCACCTTCTCTCTTTCTGTAACTCTCTCCCCACCTTCTCTCTTTCTGTAACTCTCTCTCCCACCTTCTCTCTTTCTGTAACTCTCTCTCCCCACCTTCTCATTTTCTGTAACTCTCTCCCACCTTCTCTCTTTCTGTAACTCTCTCTCTCCACCTTCTCTCTTTCTGTAACTCTCTCTCTCCCCACCTTCTCTCTTTCTGTAACTCTCTCTCCCACCTTCTCTCTTTCTGTAACTCTCTCTCCCACCTTCTCTCTTTCTGTAACTCTCTCCCCACCTTCTCTCTTTCTGTAACTCTCTCTCCCACCTTCTCTCTTTCTGTAACTCTCTCCCCACCTTCTCTCTTTCTGTAACTCTCTCTCCCCACCTTCTCTCTTTCTGTAACTCTCTCTCCCCACCTTCTCTCTTTCTGTAACTCTCTCTCCCCACCTTCTCTCTTTCTGTAACTCTCTCTCTCCACCTTCTCTCTTTCTGTAACTCTCTCTCTCCCCACCTTCTCTCTTTCTGTAACTCTCTCTCCCACCTTCTCTCTTTCTGTAACTCTCTCTCCCACCTTCTCTCTTTCTGTAACTCTCTCCCCACCTTCTCTCTTTCTGTAACTCTCTCTCCCACCTTCTCTCTTTCTGTAACTCTCTCCCCACCTTCTCTCTTTCTGTAACTCTCTCTCCCCACCTTCTCTCTTTCTGTAACTCTCTCTCCCCACCTTCTCTCTTTCTGTAACTCTCTCTCCCCACCTTCTCTCTTTCTGTAACTCTCTCTCTCCACCTTCTCTCTTTCTGTAACTCTCTCTCCCCACCTTCTCTCTTTCTGTAACTCTCTCTCCCCACCTTCTCTCTTTCTGTAACTCTCTCTCCCCACCTTCTCTCTTTCTGTAACTCTCTCTCCCCACCTTCTCTCTTTCTGTAACTCTCTCTCTCCACCTTCTCTCTTTCTGTAACTCTCTCTCCCCACCTTCTCTCTTTCTGTAACTCTCTCTCTCCACCTTCTCTCTTTCTGTAACTCTCTCTCCCACCTTCTCTTTTTCTTGCTCTGTCGCTCCCTTACTCTTTCTTTTTAGCATTCTCTTTAACTTTCTCTCTCTCTTTAACTCTCTCTCTCTCTTTAACTCTTTAATTCTCTCCTCTCTCCAGTAATAGCACCAGGTTTGGGTGTGTGTGTGATTTATTCAATGTTTTTTTAGGAGTTTTTGTATAAAAGGACTGAAAACTTTGAACTGGAGTACAAAGCCATGAATATTTGGGTCACACGTTTTACCAGTCTTTTCCTTCTGAGAGAATTTTCTTTGTGTGTGTGTGTGTGTGTGTGTGTGTGTGTGTGTGTGTGTGTGTGTGTGTGTGTGTGTGTGTGTGCCTGCGTGCGGGCATGCGTGTGTGCGCACGTCGCACATGTCTAGTGGCTTGGTCGACTCCTCTCCTCCACATTTGTCCTTGAAGTGAGTATCAGCGGGATGCCCAGATCCGAGGGGAGGCAGTCGAGAGGAGAGAGAGGGGAGGCAGGGGGAGTTGAGAGGAGAGAGGGGAGGCAGTCGAGAGGAGAAAGAGGGGAGGCAGGGGGAGTTGAGAGGAGAGAGGGGAGGCACAAGCTAAATAATGGGTGATTTCTTATTGAAATAAAGGCTGGGCTAGAGGAAAACAGAGAGAGAAGCCATGTCATTACCGTGGAAACACTGCACTCCCCATAGCCAGCTAGGCAGAGCAGATGAGAGCAGATCAGGAAGCTATACTGTCGTCAGAAATGTCACCCCGAATCACATGTTGCGATGATCAGGATTTCATTGGTTGAACCTTTTTTTGTCAAATCAAATCAGGCATTAATGAAATGTGATAATGAGAAATGATTATTACCTCAGCATATACTGAGGCATGCAAAGACATGTTCTCCTTGCACTGTTGCTCTTCCTCTATGATGGGTTGTGAGTGGTCCTCCTGACCTGCCTGCGTCTAACTACACTCCATCTGATTGACTCAGCAGTCACTATTACTTCCACAGAACTAGTCTGGCTGACTGCCAAGCCAGGGGAATATGGGGTGACAGCCATGCCTCTGACTCCGCTCATTCCAGATGCAGTAACATGCTATCACGGCTTATTGTGAAATAGGCACAAATGACTTATCCAAATTTGTGACAGCCACACGAAAAAGGGGTTAGGGTTAGCTGTTAAGGTTAGGGTTTAGTTAACATGCTAGCTAAGTAGTTAAAGGGTTAAAGTCAGGGTTAAGGTTAGGGGAAGGGTTAGCTAACATGCTAAGTAGTGTCATGACTGTCCTGATCAGGTCAGGTTACAGGAGATCACAACCCTACAGATTATCTCTCAACCCCAACAGACGAGGAGAGATCTAGGGTCTGAAGATGTGGGGGTTTTATGACCCCTCACACCCCTGGTAAATCTTAGGCCACAGACAAATTCCTTTTGTCTTGTTACTATGGAGAACCAGCCTCAGAACATTAAACATTAAATAAAGGGACTTTGAAACAATGGTTTCTGTCAGCCACAATGGTGGTCATGACGATAGATGAAAATGTATGTAATTTTTGTTTTGTTATTAAAGGTTAATAGATGACGTTATTACGAAAACATTGTAAAGTCAACAGTTTACCTAGTATATGTTTGATGTTTATACATTGTACATTGTATGGAAAATGTCCAAATCAAAGAGAAGGTTTTGGTAAAGACGAAATGTGAAGTTAGTTGTCTAAAATTGGATTTGAGTAAAATCTAGACCTTGCCCATAACTTGGTATGCCCAGAGACGTGCACTAAAGGCGGTTATGCCCACTTCTGACACAATGGTATAAAACCTGTGAGTAAAGAATTTACAGAGGAGACTACGTGACCCAAGCTGCACCCGAGGTCTAAAAAGTCAACGAACCCAAAATGCAATACCAGTTTGAAGACAAAGAAATATTTTTCTACCCAAGCTACGGATGAGTAGCTGTGTCTAAGCGGGTGAATTGAAGTCGAACCACCTAGCCTCCACCTCTCATCGAATTGTGGTATCTACACTGTTTCATTCCTACGCTGTGAGCTCTGAGCTACAGAGCTGTCTGTCCTCAGAAGAGCCCTTCCAGAACAAGGGCGAGTGAACAGACTGCTAAGCCAAAAGGACACTGACATCGGGAGGACGACCAGAGAGGTGCGCCGGAGAAGTTCGTCATTGAGCAGCCTGGACGGTCCACGCGGAGAATCCACAGAGACCTTCCCCACGTAATTACATCATTATATTCTGACCCATAAGAGCGGCAGTTTGGGGCAAGGCTAGGGTTAGAATAGCATAGCTGACAAATTCACCCAAATGTATATTTCTCTTGTGTACTTTCTCTTTTTCTCTTTCTTTTAAATCCCCATTTTGGGTAACACGCGCAATAGTGTGTTGGCCCGTTATACTAAGTTCTAATCAATAGTCTAGAATATGTTTTTGTGTATGGGTATCTTTTATCATCATTTTAGCTCTCTAGTAAATAAATACTCAACTAAGATTGGTGTGGTACGAACTCATTGGTGAGACCCGGGTCCGTGCAGATTCCCAGATTGTACAACGTTCAGAACGAGATTGTTGAGGTAACTGATTAGCGGCTGTTGTAAAATCGATATTCTGATATTCTTTCAGTTAATTTGGGAAATAGAAACTCAATAAAAACTAGTTTTCCCATGGTGCCCCATGTTAATGAGTTAATAATTGCTTGATTCAGTTAATCACGCAATTAGAAACTTTTAACCATTCGATGAGCAACAGTCGTCACATTAACTAATACAACGTCACGACAGTAGTTAAAAAGTAGCTAAAAAAGTAGCAAATAGTTGCAAAGTTGCTAATTAGCTAACTTGCTAAAGTTGTCTACGGTGAGATTGAGCTATACCGTCATCCATCCAACCCAACCAAACTCCCTCCTATTGTTTCTGTCTTCCCTTACGAAAAAAGATTGCAGTCAGAGTGTTGTGTAACTGCAGTACACTGCAATTACTGCGTCCAAAATACTTTTACTTTCAAAACTGCAATATTTTTTTGTAAGGGATAAGTAACTTGCTGTCTTTATCTGTGACTGAAATGCTCTGTATAAAAAATGGTGTACTGGACACAAAAAAATACTTTTTGGTGTGCCTGTCACGAATTTCCAATAAAGAATTTGTGTCTATTTCACAATAATCTGTGATACTGGGTTGGCACTAGTAGCACCATGCTGGCACTGTCACTCCTCAGGACAGCATGCACTCAGCATACACTATGTACCCTAATGCCTAACGCAAACATCCAACACATTCACAACTAATGGTGTGGCAAAATTAGTGAACTTTTAATTGAAGTTAAAAGCGCCCTGTAACATGGGCATCAGGAGTCAAAGAAATGACATTGCTGAGGTGTCAGGTTTGGCTTGAATTTGTTGACTGTGTTGCAAAGCTTACAAAGTCTTCTTCGTGAGCTGTGATGTTGGAGAAAACTTTCTAACATACCAAAGCATAAACACAAAACTTACGGTTGTTTTGGAAAGCTCACAAGTCCCGGTTATAAAGCTCCTAACTTATTCATTTAAGTCAACCTAAGCCGGAAACGGTGGGATGCAGTTTAACACTTGCGATGTTAACAGTAATTAAAATGGGGAAAGGAGTATGCTGCCATGCTACTGGCTTGGAGAATGATGTTTTAGCCAGACATATGGTTACGGCAATTATTCACGGGACTACAAGAGAAACAAATGAACACACACTAAACAAACACAGGGCCCAGCTGAGGACCGCGGGGCAGAACTGCATTCTTGGGAGGCACCCAAATAACAAACGCCAGATCTTATCTGCCGCGACCCAGGCAGACTTTGAGCCACGGAGGAAGAAGAGGATGGGAGGAAGACAGCGAGGCAGCACGGAGGAGAGGGAGAATGGAGGGATGAAAAAAGTGATGAAGGAGTGATGGAGGGGTTCTGGCGTGAGGAGAGGACAACAGAACTCATCTCCCTGGGGAACTTTTCCTGAATTAGAATTCTCCTGGCTTCCCCCAAACTAAAACTCAATGGTCTGGTTTCGGTTGGGGAACGTCGGCTTGTTACCGTGTGTATCTAGCGAGAGGGATGCAGCAGAGCAGGAGAAGTGACCTGCAACAATCATCATGATATTAAGTACATCCCAGAAATATCCCCTTATAAAACTTGATATATGACTATTACTGTGTACTGTATTACCCATGTTGTCCCTGACAATGCAGTATTAAACAATAAGCTTCAGCCTCTAAGCTGCCTCTGAAATGAACACCCCTCCAGCAAACGTGGATGACAGGCCTGGAAAAGACCTTGAGATAGCTTTCCCCATGTTCTCTTTTTCTTCCTCTGTGGTTTAGTGTTTAAAAAGAACAGAGAGATGGCAGAACTGTTGCCGTGGAGCCCAGCGGAGTCTAAATAGAAATGGTTGGTTATTGTGGTGTGGTGGGGAAAACAAGGGGTAATTCTCTCTCTCTCTCTCTCTCTCTCTCTCTCTATCTCTCTCTCTCTCTCTCTCTCTCTCTCTCTCTCTGTCTCTCTCTCTCTCTCTCTCTCTCTCTCTCTCTCTCTCTCTGTCTCTCTCTCTCTCTCTCTCTCTCTCTCTCTCTCTCTCTCTCTCTCTCTCTCTGTCTCTCTCTCTGTCTCTCTCTCTGTCTCTCTCTCTCTCTCTCTCTCTCTCTCTGTCTCTCTCTCTCTCTCTCTCTGTCTCTCTCTCTCTTTCTCTCTGTCTCTCTCTCTCTCTCTCTCTCTCTCTCTCTCTCTGTCTCTCTCTCTCTCTGTCTCTTTCGCTCTCAGCAGAAGCAGGGGAGGATGCGGGGGGGGGGGGGGACAGAAGGGAATAGCAGTTAATAAGGCGATGGGTGAAAGGCTTTGTGAAAGCTCCCGTGGTGCTGGGCTGTAATGGAGATAAGCGCGCTGCGTTGTTGTCTCACAAAAATCAACAAAGGGAACATGCGATGGAAGATTTGCGCAGCGCTCCCCAGTGAAAAGCGGGTTTCATGGCGCCGTAATGTTTAGCCGCATTAGGAATCATTAGGCCTGCATGCCACCGAAGGGGAACAGCGCCAGACTCCAGAACGGCAGGCATCACACACACACCCGTGCCCCAGTTTACGCCGTTTCAAAAGCCGCCCGTAATCCACCCCTAAACTCGCTTCCCCGTTCACCTTCTGATGTGGGGAAATCTTAGAAAGAGATTTCTGTTTTCAAGCAAATGGGAAATAGGAACCGTTGCCTGTTTGTTTGTTTAGCTGAAGATTTTGGCTAATCTACATCCCTGTGTATTCTGATTTGCTGGATAGATAAGGCCGGCTGGTCTGTGTTCTTAGTAACAGCAGGTGCTTGCCTAGCATGGGCAGTGGGTAGCTGGTGGATGTTAGAGCCGGCCGGCCAGACATGCATAAGCTGCTGGTGCCCTATGTAGGCAGGCTGATAATGGAATGAATGCTGAGTTCACAGGCTCTGTTGGTCTTTTCCCCCGGCCTGTTATGGGAATTCTCTGGAACAAAATTCTAGCTAGCTATGGAACGAGTTGAATTCTAGAATCTTGTTTAGCAGAAAAAGGTCAAAAGAGGGAAGATGGAAAAAGAGCCAGACATCTCCCTCTCCCTCTCCCTCTCCCTCTCCCTCTCCCTCTCCCTCTCCCTCTCCCTCTCCCTCTCCCAGGTAATGTTTGTTACACTGGAGGAAGTAAAGAAGAAAGGAAGGAAGGAAGGAAGGAAGGAAGGAAGGAAGGAAGGAAGGAAGGAAGGAAGGAAGGAAGGAAGGAAGGAAGGAAGGAAACAGCTATCCAGGAAGGCCTAGCTCAGCTCAGCTGTAATGGATGCCGTGGGCTTGCTGTCCAGGTACTTCACATCCTGCCTTTGATAGCAAGTCACTGAAACACAGTGCATGGAGGTCAGGCCCCACTGTCTGGGGACCTATTAAGGGCTAACAGTGAGCTAGATGGCCCACACAGCACTCTGCTCCATACTGCAGGCACTAAGTACACTAAGTACCCCAACCCCAGCGCCACATCTGATCTGGGGCCAGCCAGAGCGGTGCTTGGGGACCGCTCCTCCTGAACCGTCATTTGTCTCAGACCATCGCCAGCCAGCAGCGCCTGCGGTCGAATTATGCCTTGCTCTATGGAAAAGGCCACAGTACTGGCCTCTCTCACTGCTGCTACTTTCTCCCCTATGAGGGTTAGCTACACCACTGGTCTATTAGAGAAGGGCTCCGTGTTCACAGCCACTCACTAAGAATATCTTACAGATAACGATAGTAAAACTACAAAGCAATATGTTTTGATATTGATATGGTGTTTCTGTTTCCAGCCCATGGGAGCTTTATTATCCACACTGTTCTGTTCTTACTGTAGTTCCCAGAGACTCCCTTTGCTGTCTGTTTCTAATGCTTAGTTGTGACAGTGATTTGAAGGGATGAAGCCATCACTAACGAGTGCGAGCCTGTCAGTAACGCGCTGTATTTTGGTGTTGAATAGAAACATCAGCATCACAACACAGTGACTTGATATCAAAGGCACGAGGTGAAGTTGTAGTTTTTTTATTTAGCTAGGCAAGTCAGTTAAGAACAAATGATTTTTTACAATGACGGCCTACCCTGGCCAAACCCTAACCTGGACGACGCTGTGCGCCGCCCTATGGAACTTCCAATCACGCCTGGATGTGATACAGCCCAGGATTCAACCAGGGTCTGTAGTTACAGCTCTAGCACTGAGATACAGTGCCTTAGACCACGGCACCACTCGGGAGCCCTGAAGTACCTGGACAGCACAGAAACATTGTGCTCTGAGAGTCTCTAGGAAAACAAGGGGGATTGCAAGGGAAGATCAGCAGCTAGGCCTTTCTGCAGGTCATCTACAGTCTGGCTGTCTCCAGTCAAACCCTATTCCCTATTGAGGGCACTATTTTGGCTCTGGTCAAACAATGCACTAAGTTATATGATGTGGTTTTAGACCGGGCCTCTGTCTGAAGGAACATGGTATTGCCTGAGAGCCCACATGGACAGAAGGAGTGGTATCAGGCTATAACTCAGAGTAGCTTCCAGTCTCCTCCAGGCCACAGTCAGACCCTGGTTTGGTGTTGAGTGTACATCCACTGGCTTTGTGTTACTGTCAACTCCATCATGTTGGGTTTTCAGCACCTCTTCAGATGGCTGCCTGCTCCCAGGCCTGATATTCTCTCTATTCCCTCTCCCTCTCCCTCTCCCTCTCCCTCTCCCTCTCCCTCTCCCTCTCCCTCTCCCTCTCCCTCTCCCTCTCCCTCTCCCCCTCTCTCTCTCTCTCTCTCTCTCTCTCTCTCTCTCTCTCTCTCTCTCTCTCTCTCTCTCTTCCCTGACCCAGTCTATAATACCTGCATGTTTCAAGCAGACCACCATAATCGCTGTCACCCCGTAGCACTCAAATAAGTAGCCATGAAATTCTTTGAAAGGCTGGTCGTGGCTCACATCAACACCCTGGACCCACTCCACCTCTCATACCGCCCCAACAGATTCACATACGACGCAATCTCTATTGCATTCCACACTGCCCTTCCCCGCCAATGACGATTAGACAGCCTACAGGGAGGAGGTCAGAGACCTGGCAGTGTGGTACCAGGACATCAACATCTCCCTCAACGTCAGAAAGACAAAGGAGCTGATCGTGGACTACAGGAAACGGAGGGCTGAGCACACCTCCATCCACATCGACGGGCCTGTAGTGGAGCAGGTCGAGAGCTTCAAATTCCTTGGTGTCCACATCACTAAGGAATTATCGTGGCACGAAAACACCTCTTCCCCCTCAGGAGGCTGAAAAGATTTGGCATGGGTCCTCAGATCCTCAAAACGTTATACAGCTTCACCATTGAGCATCTTGACTGGCTGCATCACCGCTTGCTATGGCAACTGTTTGGGAACCAACCACAAGGCGCTACAGAGGGTACATCACTGGGGCCAGGCTAGCTGCCATACAGGACCTCTATACCAGGCGGTATCAGAGGGAGGCCCTAAACATTTTCAAAGACTCCAGCCACCCAAATCATAGACTGTCCTCTCCGCTACCACACAGCAAGATGTAATGCACTAAGTCTGGAACCAACAGGACCCTAACAGCTTCTACCCCCAAGCCAGAAGACGGTTACAGATTTTGTCCAGGTAGCTAGCTATATGTTAACTATTTAACTAACTATTTTGACTCATCACATATGCTGCTGCTACTGTTTACTATCTGTCACTTTACCCCTACCTATATGTACATATCTACCTCAATAACATTGTACCCCTGCACTTCAACTCTGTACTGGTACCCCGTGTATATAGCCATGTTATTGTTACACATTGTGTATTTATTCCTTGTGTTATTCTTTTTCTATTTTTTTATTCTAAAAAAATATTAAGTAGCTCAGCTGAATCCAATCTGCCCGTTGTCGAGGCGGTGCGGTCCATGGCGACAGAATGCTCTGTTTCCATGTTCCTGGTTCCTTTGGTGTTGTATACAGCCTTTCCTGTACAGCGTCCCTGGAGCCCAGCCAATAGCCAGGACTCAACCAGCCTGTCAAACTTAATCCCGGCCAATGCGGGCGCTGAAAGCTGGCATGGCAGACATTTCAGAGGGAAGCTTGGTGTCACACTCTTCTGTTTCCACCAGTTGTCTGGGGAAAAGAGTAGAGGGACTGTAGGAGAGATCAGTAAGCCTTCTCTCTCTGTAGGAGTGCTACATCCATCCACACACACAGGAAGGCTCTAAAAGATGTTCAGCTCCAATTAGAATACATACATTTGCATTTGTCTTTTCTAAAGCAGGCCCATTCACAGGATTAGCATTGTGTTAATGTGACGACAAGCTCTCCACTTTAAGAATAGGGTGTCATATATCATAACGGCTCTTTGATGCTGATCCATTCATTCTCCACACTCTCTCTCCACACACACACACACACACACACACACACACACACACACACACACACACACACACACACACACACACACACACACACACACACACACACACACACACACACACACACACACACACACAGTATTTGCGTTTGTTAACACCACACGGAGGTGGACATCTTCAGTCGCTCCAGGTTTCCCATGAATCAGGGCAGCTTGTTCCTTTCTCTTCTCGGGAAAATCACATTAAGTGGAGCCCTGCGTTTGGCTCACACCAGTCCTGTCTTAATAGCAGTAATTTGGGGAGGAGAGAAAGAGAGGGATAGAATGGGAGAAGAAAAGGCGCTCTCACAACACTAATTCCAGGCAACAAAAACACCCCTCTCTGTCTCTCTCGGATCCACCACATCAATTTGCATTAGAATAACCAGCAGCTAAATATGTAACACGAAAATAACTCACTTCTATTTATACATGCAGGCAGCACAGCTCCTGCAGCGTGTCTCTGCAGTGTTGCTAGCGACTTGCTACCGTGCTGCCTGCTAACAGGCACCAGTGTACCCTCCTGCTCCGTCAAGCATAGGCCTCCCACACCATGACTGTACGGGTTCACTACACTACCCGCTACACAAGTTGTCTTCACACAGCCTTTCAGGGAGAGGGGGGAGGCAGGTATATCACAAGGGAGAGGTAGACTCATAAAACTTTGAGGAAGAATGAGTTTATCCCTCCTTTCTGGTCTTCTCATTTACAGTGATCCATGAGCAGGTTCATATTTATGGGGCTACTGTACGGTAACCACAGGGTGCTCTCACCACAGGGTGTCCTACAGACCAGCACACAGCTACTATGACATATACATCAAACCATACACAGCCAGGTATCCCTGTATAACTGCTGCTCTCTACACTGCTCTACAGGGCCTTCAGAAAGTATTCAGACCCCTTGACGTTTTGCACATTTTGTTAGGTTACGGCATTATTTTAAAGTTGATTAAATCATTTTTTCCCCCTCATCAATCTACACACAGTACAGCATAATGACAAAGCAAAAACAGGTTTCTAGAAACATTCATATATATTTTTTTACTGAAGTATCTCATTTACAGTAGTATTCAGACCCTTTACTCAGTACTTTGTTGAAGCACCTTTGTCAGCGATTACAGACTCAAGTCTTCTTGGGTATGATGCTACAAGCTTGGCACACCTACTGTATATTTGGGGAGTTTCTCCCATTCTTCTCTGCAGATCCTCTCAAGCTCTGTCAGGTTGGATGGGGAGCGTTGCTGCACTATTTTCAGGTCTCTTCAGAGATCTTCTTTCGTGTTCAAGTCTGGGCTCTGGCTGGGCCACTCAAGGACATTGAGAGACTTGTCCCAAAGCCACTCCTGTGTTGTCTTGGCTGTGTGCTTAGGGTCATTGTCCTGTTGGAAGGTGAACCTTCGCCCCAGTCTAAGGTCCTGACCTCTCTGGAGCTGGTTTTCATCAAGGATCTTTGCTTTGTACTTTGCTCCGTTCATCTTTCCCTCAACCCTGACTAGTCTCCCAGTCTATGCCACTGAAAAACATCCCCACAGCATGATGCTGCCACCACCATGCCTCACTGTAGGGATGGTGCCAGGTATTCTCCAGGCGTGACGCTTGGCATTCAGGCCAAAGAGTTCAATCTTGGTTTCATCAGACCAGAGCATCTTGTTTCTGATGGTCTGAGATTCTTTAGGTGGCTTTTGGCAAACTCCAAGCGGGCTGTCATGGGCCTTTTACTGAGGAGTGACTGGTCCATCTGGCCACTCTACCATAAAGGCCTGATTGGTGGAGTGCTGCAGAGATGGTTGTCCTTTTGGAAGGTTCTCCCATCTCCACAGAGGAACTCTAGAGCTCCGCCAGAGTGACCATCGGGTTCATGGTCACCTCCCTGACCAAGGCCCTTCTCCTCCGATTGTTCAGTTTGGCCGTGCAGACAGCTCTAGGAAGTCTTTGTGGTTCCAAACTTCTTTAATTTAAGAATGATGGGGGCCAATGTGTTCTTGGGGACCTTCAATGCTGCAAAAATGTGCCTCGACAGAAGCCGGTCAATTCCTTCGACCTCATGGCTTGGTTTTTCCTTTGACATGTGTGTGCCTTTCAAAATCATGTCCAATGAATTGCATTTACCACAGGTGGACTCATATCAAGCTCAATTTCAAGTCTCATAGCAAAGTGTCTGACTACTTATGTAAATAAGATATTGATGTTTTGCTTTTACACTTGCAAAATTCTCAAAAAACCTGTTTAAACTTTGTCATTATGGGATGTTGTGCGTAGATTGCTGTGGATTTTTATTGACTGAATCTTATTTTAGAAGAAGGCTGTGACGTAACAAAACGTGGAAAAGGTCAAGGGGTCTGAATACTTTCTGAAGGCACTGTATATGTGAACACTGCTCACCGATCAAAGTAGACAACTCTTTAGACTCTCTGTGGCAAGGAACCACGTGTTTCATCTCCTTTAGTTTCTCTATAATTCAGAAGCTGCATGTTGTTCTTTTTTAGAACAGTGTGGGGGGAAAAGCAGAAAAGGGACAGGCGTAAAATCGCGGGTCATTTAAGATGTGTTTACTGAGGAATAAACACACACAGGATGACTTATAATTCAAAGCTTTACCTCAAGAGTTTTCCCTTCCTCAACATTTTCATTTCTTCTATATCAGGATCTCATCTCGGAGGATAATGCCAGGATTTTATGGCCATTCTTTGTGCTGAATCCGTGGAATTATCCGTGTTAATTCTACAATCATGCTGATAATACCATTACCTAATCCTGGAGGTGCAGCTCTTGTACCCTTAGCTGTTGCCAGAGTGATCCAGATAATTCCACTAACTAATGCGTCAGTCACTCTCTGATTTCCCAGCCAGCGCATAGCTGTCACGACCTCCTGCCACTGGCTCCAGGCCCAACACCTACTGTATACCAGCAGCGCTAACACCCCACAGACACGTCTTCTCACAGGGACGCAGGATCGCTCACAATGCTATTTATTTATGTTGCCGGTATAATTCATAGATTTAAAATAAGCTGGATTCATTTGATGCACTCTGATTTTACAACGTGATATGTTTCTATAGTAGAATGTGTAACTCCATATGTTAAAGTCATCATACAAGCAATCTGTGAAACTTTTACTGTATGTCGTCATTATGGTTTAACGCAACAAAATACCCCACACAGTAAAAGACACAGATTCATAATGATAATACATAATGAAATAGTGTAATTATTTTGTCATAGACTCGTTAAAAAAAATCTCTATTAAATAGCTGTATGGCAGTGTTGTGTTCTCCTCTGCCTCCTCTTCAGTGTGATTACCACCCACTTCTGTATTTCCACGGTGGTTGGTGTAATCTTTGGCTCTCCTCCTCTGTGGCTAGCTGTACAAATACCACCACCTCCACACAGTCTCAGTCAGTCACCAGCAGAGGTTGGAGAGAGAGACAGGGAGAGAGAGAGACAGGGAGTGCGAGAGACAAGGTGAGAGAGAGAGACAGGGAGAGAGAGACAGGGAGAGAGAGAGACAGGGAGAGAGAGAGACAGGGAGAGAGAGAGACAGTGAGAGAGAGACAGGGAGAGAGAGACAGGGAGAGAGAGAGACAGGGAGAGAGAGACAGGGAGAGAGAGGGACAGTGAGAGAGAGACAGGGAGAGAGACAGGGAGAGAGCGACAGGGAGAGAGAGAGACAGGGAGAGAGAGAGACAGTGAGATAGAGACAGGGAGAGAGAGACAGTGAGAGAGAGACAGGGAGAGAGAGGGACAGTGAGAGAGAGACAGGGAGAGAGACAGGGAGAGAGAGACAGGGAGAGAGACAGGGAGAGAGAGACAGGGAGAGAGAGAGACAGGGAGAGAGAGAGACATTGAGAGAGAGACAGGGAGAGAGACAGGGAGAGAGACAGGGAGAGAGAGACAGGGAGAGAGACAGGGAGAGAGAGACAGGGAGAGAGAGACAGGGAGAGAGAGAGACAGGGAGAGAGATAGGGAGAGAGAGACAGGGAGAGAGACAGGGAGAGAGACAGGGAGAGAGAGACAGGGAGAGAGAGACAGGGAGAGAGACAGGGAGAGAGAGACAGGGAGAGAGACAGGGAGAGAGAGACAGGGAGAGAGAGACAGGGAGAGAGACAGGGGGAGAGAGACAGGGAAAGAGACAGGGAGAGAGAGACAGGGAGAGAGAGACAGGGAGAGAGAGACAGGGAGAGAGAGACAGGGAGAGAGACAGGGAGAGAGAGACAGGGAGAGAGACAGGGAGAGAGAGACAGGGAGAGAGAGACAGGGAGAGAGAGACAGGGAGAGAGAGACATGGGAGAGACAGAGGGGAAGAAATATACATAATTTAATATCGCGTTTAGTTGTATAATAGAGTTTAATTTACAAAGGTACATAAAATATCTCTAGACATTCAAGGTATGGTTATGTATGGATGTGTTTAGTAAGCAAACGATGGTTCATGTTCATAGGATACAGTAAACCCTTAGAATGCATAAAGATGGAAATAGAAAATACAATGTCAATTCTGAATATGATTGGGAGTGTTTGTGAAAGCAAAACTAATAGTAGATTAACAGTATTGGTATTAGTATCGGTATGTCACAGCTATCGTCTTTGATTCACATCACTGCAAAATCCATTTGGGAGATGTCCTTAACTACAAAAGGGCTCTATAATCATTCTGGAGGCTGGGGTCGGGATGGAGAAATCCTTACATTCATGGAGCCCAGATTCATGGCTGTTTCTGTTTGGCTAGTCATTTCCGAGTGCAGCGTAGATATTTTATTTGGCCTGCTCTTGGCTCCAGGACAGGGGGACAGTCTTCCTCTACTGCT
>NC_048582.1:17388905-17406405 GCF_013265735.2 Oncorhynchus mykiss
ACTGTAAGGTGCATAACTGTTGCAAACAATGGCAGCAATCGATGTGCGGAGCTCTAGTCAATGTTTTCATTAAATACCCCAAGGTAATTAACTCTGTAAATCTTTCAAACCCAAAAGGAAAAAGAGACATTAAACTGTACAGAGGAGAAGTGGGAGGCTCATTAGGAAAGCAGGGGGCCCGGTGCCACCAGAAACAAATGAGTGTGTTGTGGGAATGGCAAATACCGTATGGCTATCTGGGCACTGGGAACGGTGAGCAGGATGGATTAAATATACAAAATGGGTCAAACTCACTATTTAGATGTGGACTGCAGGGATCCTGTCTCCTGCCTCTCCTCCCACTGTCCATATGTAGCTCATACATATGCATCGTCTTTTGGACAGACCCGTGTGCTAAAAATGGGTGAGGGTTTTTGAAGGTGAGCGTACAGCATTCTATTCATTAGGTGTGGAGTGTGTGGAGTGTGTGGAAGGCTGAATTGGTCAATGACACAAGTCGTTATTCTAAGGCTGGTGGGAAGTAGAGAGGAACCTATTTGCATCTCTCTCCCATCATCCTATATGACAGAGGACTACAGAACTGGGCTGTAGCATCTCCTAATGTCTGTCCACGTTATCTGGCCGCTTTCGGACAACAATGATCATGACAGTTACGATGTGTGTTCCGTGATAGGGGTGTCACCCTTCCCCGTTCCTCCTCCGACTGTCCCTTCTGATTGATTCTGTCTCTGTTGTTCCCGTCTGTACCGTATCCACCATCCCCAACCAGCTCGTTACAAATCTCGTTCTTATGAAATAAATTAGTTTAGAAGCTGAGGGGAATAGAGTGGCGGCCCTGGAGACCCCAGACGAGGCCAGTCAACCTGCTCAGCTTCTATTTTCTGCTCCACGATGTCTCTTCACACCCTGGTCCAGCCCTGGATCCCTGGGGAGATCCACCTGTCCATCAGTCACTCTACACAGGCCCCAGGCTAACACTTTTATTCCACTGTCACCGCCTCCAACCGACACCCGACGGTTCCCGACCGCCACCACCGTTCCGGCAGCAAGCACCCGCCAGATGTTAAGGAGCTCCGTGAGCTCTGTTTCCAAGGCTTCCTCCGTTGTAAATCTGAACTCTTCTCCATGAAGGAGATAGACGAGGAGGAGATAGAGAGAGACAGCAGGCGCTGGGAGCTCTAACCTCCCTCTCCCCATCTGTTGACACAGGTTTCATTTGCACTCATACGGTGCGCATGGATTTGTAGGTTTTGTTGCAATGCCTTTCTGGCGTAATGGCCCATCAGTTTTGTCAGTGTACAGACTAGGGACAGACTGCAACATAGTGACACACAAGTCTCTGCTGTGGGGCTGGGTGACTTCCTACAAACTAAGATAAAGGAAAACATGCTGTCGTCGTTCCTAGTGGAATCCAATGCAGTGTGGTAGTCAGCATTAGTCAATTTTCAACACCCCTTGTGTTATCGCAGGTGCAGTGACATGCTTGTTTTTCTAGCTCCAACAGTGCAGTGAAATGCTTGTGTTTCTAGTTGCAACAGTGCAGTGAAATGCTTGTGTTTCTAGGTCCAACAGTGCAGTGACATGCTTGTTTTTCTAGCTCCAACAGTGCAGTGAAATGCTTGTGTTTCTAGGTCCAACAGTGCAGTGACATGCTTGTGTTTCTAGGTCCAACAGTGCAGTGACATGCTTGTTTTTCTAGCTCAAACAGTGCAGTGAAATGCTTGTGTTTCTAGCTCCAACAGTGCAGTGAAATGCTTGTGTTTCTAGCTCCAACAGTGCAGCGAAATGCTTGTGTTTCTAGCTCCAACAGTGCAGTGAAATGCTTGTGTTTCTAGCTCCAACAGTGCAGCGAAATGCTTGTGTTTCTAGCTCCAACAGTGCAGCGAAATGCTTGTGTTTCTAGCTCCAACAGTGCAGTGAAATGCTTGTGTTTCTAGCTCCAACAGTGCAGCGAAATGCTTGTGTTTCTAGCTCCAACAGTGCAGTGAAATGCTTGTGTTTCTAGCTCCAACAGTGCAGTGAAATGCTTGTGTTTCTAGCTGCAACAGTGCAGTGAAATGCTTGTGTTTCTAGCTCCAACAGTGCAGTGAAATGCTTGTGTTTCTAGGTCCAACAGTGCAGTGAAATGCTTGTGTTTCTAGCTCCAACAGTGCAGTGAAATGCTTGTGTTTCTAGCTCATACAGTGCAGCGAAATGCTTGTGTTTCTAGCTGCAACAGTGCAGTGAAATGCTTGTGTTTCTAGCTGCAACAGTGCAGTGAAATGGTTGTGTTTCTAGCTGCAACAGTGCAGTGAAATGCTTGTGTTTCTAGGTCCAACAGTGCAGTGAAATGCTTGTGTTTCTAGGTCCAACAGTGCAGTGAAATGCTTGTGTTTCTAGCTCCAACAGTGCAGTGAAATGCTTGTGTTTCTAGCTGCAACAGTGCAGTGAAATGCTTGTGTTTCTAGCTGCAACAGTGCAGTGAAATGCTTGTGTTTCTAGCTGCAACAGTGCAGTGAAATGCTTGTGTTTCTAGCTCAAACAGTGCAGTGAAATGCTTGTGTTTCTAGCTGCAACAGTGCAGTGAAATGCTTGTGTTTCTAGCTGCAACAGTGCAGTGAAATGCTTGTGTTTCTAGCTGCAACAGTGCAGTGAAATGCTTGTGTTTCTAGCTGCAACAGTGCAGTGAAATGCTTGTGTTTCTAGCTGCAACAGTGCAGTGAAATGGTTGTGTTTCTAGCTGCAACAGTGCAGTGAAATGCTTGTGTTTCTAGCTGCAACAGTGCAGTGAAATGCTTGTGTTTCTAGCTGCAACAGTGCAGTGAAATGCTTGTGTTTCTAGCTGCAACAGTGCAGTGAAATGCTTGTGTTTCTAGCTCCAACAGTGCAGTGAAATGCTTGTGTTTCTAGCTCCAACAGTGCAGTGAAATGCTTGTGTTTCTAGCTCCAACAGTGCAGTGAAATGCTTGTGTTTCTAGTTGCAACAGTGCAGTGAAATGCTTGTGTTTCTAGCTGCAACAGTGCAGTGAAATGCTTGTGTTTCTAGCTCCAACAGTGCAGTGAAATGCTTGTGTTTCTAGCTCCAACAGTGCAGTGAAATGCTTGTGTTTCTAGCTGCAACAGTGCAGTGAAATGCTTGTGTTTCTAGCTGCAACAGTGCAGTGAAATGCTTGTGTTTCTAGCTCCAACAGTGCAGTGAAATGCTTGTGATTCTAGATCCAACAGTGCAGTGAAATGCTTGTGTTTCTAGCTCCAACAGTGCAGCGAAATGCTTGTGTTTCTAGCTCCAACAGTGCAGTGAAATGCTTGTGTTTCTAGCTGCAACAGTGCAGTGAAATGCTTGTGTTTCTAGCTCCAACAGTGCAGTGAAATGCTTGTGTTTCTAGCTGCAACAGTGCAGTGAAATGCTTGTGTTTCTAGCTCCAACAGTGCAGTGAAATGCTTGTGTTTCTAGTTGCAACAGTGCAGTGAAATGCTTGTGTTTCTAGGTCCAACAGTGCAGTGATAATACTTAGCAGCTCAAAACAATGGGAAACATCCTCCAAGAAATGAAGAAATATCCAAACAAACATATAGCTCTGACAATAACTAAGAATGGTGAGCCATAATTGAGCTATTGGCCATTAGCCATAAGGGTGGGTCACTGATGCCAATATGGAGCGATGAGTTAGGGTGGGCAGTGCCCTCAACATGGCCAGGTGAAGTAACTCTTAGTGACTGGCCGTCCCTTCAGTCTGCTCCAGATTTACACTGCTACTTAAGCAGCTAGGGCACAGAGGGAAATGCATAGCTGACAGAGAGAAGCATAGCTGACAAAGGGACCCATGGCTGACAGAGAGACGCATGGCTGACAGAGAGACCCATGGCTGACAGAGAGACCCATGGCTGACAGAGAGACGCATGGCTGACAGAGAGACCCATGGCTGACAGAGAGACCCATGGCTGACAGAGAGGTGCATGGCTGACAGAGAGACCCATGGCTGACAGAGAGGTGCATGGCTGACAGAGAGACGCATGGCTGACAGAGAGACGCATGGCTGACAGAGAGACGCATGGCTGACAGAGAGGTGCATGGCTGACAGAGAGGTGCATGGCTGACAGAGAGACGCATGGCTGACAGAGAGACGCATGGCTGACAGAGAGACGCATGGCTGACAGAGAGGTGCATGGCTGACAGAGAGACGCATGGCTGACAGAGAGGTGCATGGCTGACAGAGAGGTGCATGGCTGACAGAGAGACCCATGGCTGACAGAGAGACCCATGGATGACAGAGAGACCCATGGGATGCAGTGCTGAGATGGAGGGCACTGTGTTCATAATTCATTTCTATCTCTCTATTTTTCTCTCCCTCTTTTGTCTTTGTCTATCTATCTCACTCTCTCTCTCTCCATCATTCCCTCTCTCTCTCTCTCTCTCTCTCTCCATCCTTCCCTCTCTTTCTCTATCTCCAATCTTTCTCTCTCCCAATCCATTCATCCAATTAACAAGAGCCCTTCAGTGTTGTGTAATTTAGGACAGAACACAGCAGTAGTGGATGTTATTATAGACGTTATCAATCAGCTCTGGTCCAGGAGGAGACTTCCCTAATGCCCTGTCACCGTGCTTCGGCCCTGTATTTACGACCGCAAATGTGAACTGGATGACTGGCATTGCAGAGCCCTCAAATAATACAATAAATCAAAACAGAAGAGTTTTTGTCTTTTCGCAATTTCCTTTCTGGTCTCCGAATATGAAACCAGATGTTTCCGGCATGCTAAAGATGCTTTTCATCTTATTTTCTTTGTTTTTTCTTCCTTCCTTCCTTCCTTTTCTCTCTCTCTCTCTCTCTCTCTCTCTCTCTCTCTCTCTCTCTCTCTCTCTCTCTCTCTCTCTCTCTCTCTCTCTCTCTCTCTCCCTCTCTCTCTCTCTTCTCTCTCTCTCTCTCTCTCTCTCTCTCTCTCTCTCTCTCTCTCTCTCTCTCTCTCTCTCTCTCTCTCTCTCTCTCTACCTCTCTCTCTCCCTCACTCTCACTCTTCCCCCTGCATGCGCTTTCAAAATAAATGTACCCTTAACAAAAAAAAGTGAGGGCTTATAAAAAGTGAGATGTCCTCTTTGCCCAGGGAAGTAGTCTGTTTTGCATTGATAGAGAGGCACCGGGAGCCTCTGGCCATTCTGCACGGCCTGTTTTCTCTCTGCCTTATCCTGCCTCCACATCTCCCCTCTCCAGTGCGGCTCCAAGGAACACGCGCAGGTCAAAGCAATAGCATTCGGTTCCCTTCTCTACCCCTCTACCCCCACCGCTACTCTAATTGGGGGTCTCTGGGTTATAGAATGTCTTGGTTATCACAAAGCCCCCAGAGAATACATTTCAGCAGCATATTTTCAGTCACGAGTCACCTGCATTTTTTCAAATGCATCTCAGCTTCAGCTTGTTTACATTGTGGACAATGTGTCATTATCTCCTGTTCGTTCACAAAGGCAGCACGATTTCACAGAAAGGAAACAACATTCAAGACGTCATCCCTCTGTGACAAGATTCAGGCATAGAAATTAGGACATAGATAGTGAACACCACCATTGATATAGTGTAGCTCTATAATCCATACTGCTCTAGGCATAAGTGTGGTCCCAGTCATCTCCTTATGAAGAGCCTGTCTTTTTGAAAAGCTCTGGGCAGACCCCGTCAGACCCCCCATGTGTCAACGCTCACTGCCAGTCAGTCACATCCAGTCAACCACAGCCACAATAAACATCCCCCGATTTGTTCTTCAGACCCCAGCCCAGCGCAGGGCTCCGGAGTAAAGCAGGGCTCAGAGCATTGCTCCCCAGGTTTGAGGCCGACCAGGACCAGCTGACACTGCTTCCTGGCGGGTTTAAAATGCGGGCCAAGTACAAACAAACTGACGTGCTGCAGTGCTGTGGCCGGGCCTGGCGAGAGACCGACCTGCACAGTGTTAGAGGGGGATCGCTGGAGACACACTGACATGTCGGGGTTAACGGGTTTGGGGTTTTGGATTGGGGTTACCGTGGTTACGCACCCAGCCGGTTCCTTTACCATCCATCGCAAGAGCTGGTTGGACGTGAAGTTCTCTAAGGAGTATCACCTCTGAGTATTAGAGAAGTGCTCTCAGACCAGCCCGAAACAGCTGATGTCATGGAAACGGTAGGGGCTTTCTGGAAATATTGGATTTGTTTTTTCTTTCAGATAAACCACACACAGTCTCCTACTACTCCTGTTTCAGACAGCTAGATACAGTAAACACTGATTAACCCTGTGTGTCTTCTGTTCTACACGTCAAGCTCCTGTTGAACTGTCACAGACCACTGTGGTTTACTGCCATGTCCTTCTGTCTGTGTGTTAGGTTTCCACAGTGTTTATGAGTGGGGCAGGTCATGGTTGAAGGCATCAAAGCTAGTGGGGCCAGCTTTGTTTGGTATATATCAGGGCTCGCCAACCCTGTTCCTGGAGAGTTACCGTCCTGTAGGTTTTAACTCCAACCCTGTTCCTGGAGAGATACCTTCCTGTAGGTTTTCACTCCAACCCTGTTCCTGGAGAGTTACCGTCCTGTAGGTTTTAACTCCAACCCTGTTCCTGGAGAGATACCTTCCTGTAGATTTGAACTCCAACCCTGTTCCTGGAGAGATACCTTCCTGTAGGTTTGAACTCCAACCCTGTTCCTGGAGAGTTACACTCCTGTAGGTTTTAACTCCAACCCTGTTCCTGGAGAGTTACTCTCCTGTAGGTTTGAACTCCAACCCTGTTCCTGGAGAGATACCTTCCTGTAGGTTTTAACTCCAACCCTGTTCCTGGAGAGATTCCGTCCTGTAGGTTTTCACTCCAACCCTGTTCCTGGAGAGATACCGTCCTGTAGGTTTTCACTCCAACCCTGTTCCTGGAGAGTTACCTTCCTGTAGGTTTTCACTCCAACCCTGTTCCTGGAGAGATACCGTCCTGTAGGTTTTCACTCCAACCCTGTTCCTGGAAAGCTACCGTCCTGTAGGTTTTCACTCCAACCCTGTTCCTGGAGAGATACCTTCCTGTAGGTTTTCACTCCAACCCTGTTCCTGGAGAGCTACCGTCCTGTAGGTTTTCACTCCAACCCTAATCTAGCGCACTTGATTCTAACAATGTGTTGGTTGATAAGCTGAATCAGGTCAGTTACAACTGGGGTTGGAGGAAAAACCTACAGAAGGGTATCTCTCCAGGAACAGGGTTGGAGAACCCTGATATATAGGAATATACTGTGACCAAGAAGTGAATATGTCTGAGGAGTCCTGACATGCAGCGTATCTGTCTGTCTGCACTGATAACTCCTGAGGTGAGTGTATACAACCTGGCCCAAAGGTTAGGTGAGACCCAGTAGCATTGTTAGACAGAGTTTAGTTCACACTGATCATAACCAACCAACACTGCTTTCCAGACCAAACAACAGTCTTTCACTGTCCCAGGACAGTGTCACGGTCAGTCAGCCAATCAGATTGGTTGTTTAACAGCTACTGTTAAATACTGGGTGGCAATTATGGTTGTCCCTATGAACATGCCAACATGTCAAACAACCACTTCCTGTTAAAGTCCTCTTATCTTAATTGATGAAGTCTCAGAGGAGAGTCAGTCTGCAGTGGGAGGGAGGGGAGGGGAGAGCAGCAAAGTGGCTGTCCAGTGTGTGGAGCCTGCTTTTCGTCCGACCGCCTCAGCCTCACACACAGACATATTTTAATGTCAGTTTCCCAAATGCCCCAAAGAGACGGCATAGTCCATCAGAAACAATGAGGGGGAAATTAGTGCTTTATTTTACCATTACGGGAGGCCATCATCAATCACGCATGGTAGAGAGTCTACAGACTGGAGGCTCCTCAGGGGAGGAAGAGGAGGACCATCCTCCTCAATGAATTTCAGAAAAATGTAAATAGTAAAACATAAAAAAAGTATCCTTTTTAGATGAAACTATACTAAATAAACAAAAATATAAATGCAACATGCAACAATTTTACTGAGTTACAGCTCATATAAGGAAATCAGTCAATTGAAATCAATTCATTAGGCCCTAAATCTATGGAATTCACATGACTGGGCAGGGGCGCAGCCATGGGTGGGCCTGGGAGCCAGGCCCTGTCAATCAGAATTTGTTTATTGCAGACAGAAAAACTCCTCAGTTTTATCAGCTGTCCTGCTGGCTGGCCTCAGACAACCCCGCAGGTGAAGAAGCCGAATGTGGAGGTCCTGGGCTGGGGTGGTTACACATGGTTTGGAGTTGTGAGCCCAGATGGACGTATTGCTTGTGGTAGAGAAATGAACATTCAATTATCTGGCAACTGCTCTAGTGGACATTCCTGACACGTCACCCCCCCCCCCCCCCCCGCATTCAGAAAATTCAGAAATTGCATTTTTGTCCCCCCCAGTTTTAAAAATTGAAATGTGAAACAAAACGATTCAACAGTGTGCTTTAGGACCATGCGGATGCCTCCGAGCGGTCGGGTAGGCTGTTTGGAGTGTTTATATATATATATATTATGTCCCCCTCACTTCTAAAACCAAGGTTGCGCCCCTGGTAATGATCACGCTGTTTAATCAGCTCCTATATATGCCACACCTGTCAGGTGGATGGATTATCTTGGCAAAGGAGAAATGCTCACTAACAGGGATGTAAACAAATTTGCGCACAAAATTTGAGAGAAATGAGCTATTTGTGCGTATGGATCATTTCTGGGATCTTTTATTTCAGCTCATGAAACATGGGACCAACACTACATGTTGTGTTTAAATTTTTGTTCAGTATATATTCACGTCACCCAATAATAAATTAAAACACACTGTTTTGCAAAGAAGGTCTACAGTAATGTGGAGCATTATGGCGATGTTACAACAGAATAGAGTCACAAATGTTTCTCAAATATTTGCGAATCTGACAGAAAGGGACCGTTTTTATATTTCTTCGGGAAAAGCTACATATTTAGAACATAGCAGCATGTCCAGAAGGACAAAATAACCCAACTCCTCTCCTTGTTCATCTTCTCTCCCAGTCTCCCAGACTGTCACCAAAACGTCCGCGTGTCACCTCCTCTTTAGAGGTTCGTCACTTCCTTCAGACGGTGGCAGGTAGCCTAGTGGTTATAGCGTTGGATTAGTAACCAAAAGGTTGCAAAATCGAATCCCTGAGCTGACAAGGTAAAAATCTGTCCTTCTGCCCCTGAACAAAGCAGTAAACCCACTGTTCCTAGGTCGTTGAGAATAAGAATGTGTTCTTTAACTGACTTGCCTGGTTGAATAAAGGTAAAATAAAAAAAGACAGCGAGCAGCAGAACAAACAGCATTCTAAATAATGCCCAACCAACTGCAATCTCTCCTTCCAGCCCCAAGCACAACAAGATGGAGGCTCCTCTCCTGAGCAGTTTTATAATATCATACACTATTCATGATTTTTTATTCATATTTATTTTCCTCTGGCAATGTTTTAAATCACTCCCTCCCTTTGTTTACTCATGAATATTTTTTAGCCTGGTCATCATCCGAGCGGGGGGAGAGAGAGACTGGATGTATGGGTGCTGGTCCTATGTCCTGGCGGCTGTAAAGGTAAGGATTCTCTCTCTCTCTCTCGACTCTCTTTTCCCTATGTGATTTACTTTGGAAAGACCTTGCATTTCATCATAGGATAATCTAACCTTTGAGGTGTTTTACAGACTGCCTGGGCGCCTAAAATAGGTCACTTAAGCAGGCTTAGTGTAGCAGGCCAGCCCAATACGGGGGCCTCACGCCCCAGGGAGACCCAGCCAGCGTAATTGCTAGTTATGGCTCCCAGGCTCCATAAGCGAGGAAGAAAGTTAGCCACCTATTGTCACATTTAGGACAGGGGCTGTGGCGTACACTCATCCCGCCACGCCACCCACTGCCACCACGGCATGGGCTCATTAGCCAACCTGCATCCTAATTACTGGAAAAACCAACACTCACCTATAAAGCCTGTTGTCCTCTATCTCCTATCTACTCTCTCTCTCTCTCTCTCTCTCTCTCTCTCTCTCTCTCTCTCTCTTTCTCTCTCTCTCTCTCTATCTTTTTCTGTCTCCATTTTTAAATATACACAAAATCAGTCCCTGTGTTTTGTACAAAGTGGGGTAGTTAAAATATTGATAATAATATAAAAAGTACCTTTCGGTTAATATTGTCACCCATTTCACATTTTTAACCTCTCCTTTTTCTGAGTGAGAGAGGAAGAGTGAGAGAGGAAGAGTGAGAGGAAGAGAGAGAGACAGAGAGAGAGACAGCGAGAGACAGAGAGGGACAGAGAGGGGGAGAGAGAGAGAGGAAGAGTGAGAGAGGAAGAGTGAGAGAGGAAGAGAGAGAGGAAGAGAGAGAGACAGAGAGAGAGAGACAGAGAGAGACAGAGAGGGGGAGAGAGCGAGAGGAAGAGTGAGAGAGGAAGAGTGAGAGGAAGAGAGAGAGAGAGAGAGAGAGAGACAGAGAGGGACAGAGAGGGGGAGAGAGCGAGCGGAAGAGTGAGAGAGGAAGAGTGAGAGAGGAAGAATGAGAGAGGAAGAGAGAGAGAGGAAGAGAGAGAGGGAGAGAGAGAGAGAGAGAGACAGAGAGAGACAGAGACAGAGAGAGACAGAGAGAGACAGAGAGGGACAGAGAGGGGGAAAGGCATAATGAAAAGGCCTAAATGACAGTAGGTTGACAGTGGGATTGGCTGGTAAATGACTCCGGAGTGTCTCGCCTGCGGAGAGGGGATGGAGGAAGCTCCCAGTAGAGCTGATTAATTCCAGTCGCAGTGGCTGCCAGGGGAGAAGAGGGTTAGCGGCGGCGGCACGGAGCGCAGAGAGGAGCCTATTACCCACACTGCCGCTGAAACCCATCTAATCAGCTACAGCGCGACCTGGCTCCCAGAGACAAACTTTCCAGGGCTCGCTCCCCATTCGTTCCACACGGGGACTTAAATACGGAGGAGGTGAGGGAGGGCACCCGGTTTGGGGAGAGGTACAAAGGATTTTCTTTTCAAAAGATGGTTAGGAGCTTGTACGAAAGAAATCCTCTGCCTGCCTGCCTGCCTGCCTGCCCCTCTCTCTCTCTCTCTCTCTCTCTCTCTCTCTCTCTCTCTCTCTCTCTCTCTCTCTCTCTCTCTCTCTCTCTCTCTCTCTCTCTCTCTCTCTCTCTCTCTGTGCACAGAGCAGATTCCTGGGGCTTTGATAGTGACAGACCTTCCTGTGTAGCAGCTGAAAGTGTGACCAGATATGAATATGTCAGAGCATTTAATCCCAGCGCTGCTCTCAAAGCCTCCTGAAAGTATGTCAGAAGTGAAACGCACACACACACACTCACACACACACACACACACACACACACACACACACACACACACACACACACACACACACACACACACACACACACACACACACACACACACACAGAAGCACTATGTCAGTGAAACATACAGTACATTACACACACATACACACTGCCACGGAGCATCCATCTGTCGGCTGCTTGACACCATGCGTGCATCATTCTCCAAAGAGAGAGATAAAGGGCTCATATCTGTCCTCGTGCTCCTAGACCTTAGTGCTGCTTTTGATACCATCGATCACCACATTCTTTTAGAGAGATTGGAAACCCAAACTGGTCTACACGGACAAGTTGTCACACCCTGACCTTAGAGAGCTTTTTATGTCTCTATTTTGGTTTGGTCAGGGTGTGATGTGGGTGGGCATTCTATGTTCATTGTTCTATGTTTTGTATTTCTTTTTTTTGGCCGGGTTTGGTTCTCAATCAGGGACAGCTGTCTATCGTTGTCTCTGATAGGGAACCATACTTAGGCAGCCTTTTCCCACCTGTGTTTTGTGGATAGTTATTTTTCTGTTTAGTGTTCTGCACCTGACAGCACTGTTTCTGTTTTCCCTCTTGGTTTATTTTGTTTGAGTGTTTGTTGATCCAATAAAATCATGAACACTTACCAGGCTGCGCTTTGGACCGATCCTTCATACAACGATGACCGTTACACAAGTTCTGGCCTGGTTTAGAACTTATCTCTGTTCCTCAAGGTTCCGTTTTAGGACCACTATTGTTTTCACTATATATTTTACCTCTTGGGGATGTCATTCGAAAACATAATGTTAACTTTCACTGCCATGCGGATGACACACACACATTTCAATGAAACATGGTGAAGCCCCAATATTGCCCTCGCTAGAAGCCTGTGTTTCAGACATAAGGAAGTGGATGGCTGCAAACTTTCTACTTTTAAACTCGGACAAAACAGAGATGATTGTTCTAGGTCCCAAGAAACAAATAGATCTTCTGTTGAATCTGACAATTCATCTTGATGGTTGTACAGTAGTCTTAAAAAAACTGTGAAGGACCTCGGCGTTACCCCGATCTCTCTTTTGACGGACATATCAAGACTGTTTCAAGGACAGCTTTTTTCCATCTACTTAACGTTCCAAAAATGATGCCGAAAAATGTATCCAATGCTCTACTTTCCGGCTACCCGGATAAAGCAGAAAATAAACTTCAGTTAGTGCTAAATACGGCTGCTAGAATCCTGTCATGACGTTTGGCCTGGGGGATAGGTTTATGACAGTCATAAATACCTCTTCCCCCTTTTTCCTCTCTCTACCCTACTGATGTTACATTTGCAAAAACCTTGGTTAACATAGAGATAATGTGAACATCAGAAGGTGGGGGGAAATTAACTCTATTCTGGTAATCCAAACAATTGAACATATGCGGTGGTACTTAATGAATATGATGTCAGTTCGGCTGTCATCTGAGACATTCTCATCAATGATAAGATGACATAAACTCTACAGTGGAAAGTCTACACATCAGAGTTATCGGATTCACATGGAATTGTTGTTCAATTTAAATGTTTGAATATGAAATTATTCGTGATGGGATGAAATGTGATTTTAGCTTCTAAAATGGGAGAATTGGGTTTTCATAAGACAGGGCTCCGCTCAATCAGAGGCCCACCCCTGTGAAGGGACATGGGCTATAAAACTTTTCAAACACGCCCTCCTCTCCCTTCCTATATAAGCCCTTGACGACAATATAACTATCTGTTCCGAGGACGTGAGGACGACGGTCCTATGTCAGAATGGTTCAGATAATAACTACAGAACGAAGCCAACATCAGTGTGAGATTTGGTTGCGAATGGTATGAACTTTGAACTCTTATTCACTACAGAAGTGATACCTCCTAGCCGTTGAGTTAGCAACAGCAGATGCAATGAAGGAAGGACAGACAGAGTATCCCATATATCACCCAACGACGTTACTACAACGTATCCAATTGACAATTGACAGCCCTTTTTCTTTTGTGTAACAAGCTGTCATATCTGTTCCTCCAAGCTGTCATATCTGTTCCTCCGAGCTGTCATATCTGTTCCTCCAAGCTGTCATATCTGTTCCTCCAAGCTGTCATATCTGTTCCTCCAAGCTGTCATATCTGTTCCTCCAAGCTGTCATATCTGTTCCTCCAAGCTGTCATATCTGTTCCTCCAAGCTGTCATATCTGTTCCTCCAAGCTGTCATATCTGTTCCTCCCGCTAGGGACGTTTTCCTTTATGATGTAATTTGTAATCAAGTTGTGATTTAATTATGTGTATGTGTAATTCTGTGTGATTAGTTAGGTATTTAGTAAATAAATAATTAAACCCCATTTTGTATTGCTGATTCAAATTGTTAGCCAGGGTTCGTGCAGATAACAAAGAATTTACAACTTTCAGATGAGACTGAATTAAGATGAGGATTAATATTGACTGCGATTGATAAAACATATTACTAGGTCTTTAAGAGTTTATTCGGAAGATAACAGCTCTATAAATATTATTTTGTGGTGCACGACTCACCAGTTAATTACATTTACATGATTTGCTCAATCAGGTGATATTAATTACGGAAAAATTATTTTATAGAATAGCATGTCATATCACTTAATCCGGCATAGCCAAGGACACGACAATCCTGACTAGAACCAACATTTTTTATCATATTACTCCAGTGCTAGCCTCCCTACACTGGCTTCCTGTTAAAGCAAGGGCTGATTTCAAGGTTTTACTGCTAACCTACAAAGCATTACATGGGCTTGCTCCTACCTATCTTTCCGATTTGGTCCTGCCGTACATACAGTGCCTTGCGAAAGTATTCGGCCCCCTTGAACTTTGCAAACCTTTTGCCACATTTCAGGCTTCAAACATAAAGATATAAAACTGTATTGTTTTGTGAAGAATCAACAACAAGTGGGACACAATCATGAAGTGGAACGACATTTATTGGATATTTCAAACTTTTTTAACAAATCAAAATCTGAAAAATTGGGCGTGCAAAATTGTTCAGCCCCCTTAAGTTAATACTTTGTAGCGCCACCTTTTGCTTCGATTACACCTGTAAGTCGCTTGGGGTATGTCTCTATCAGTTTTGCACATCGAGAGACTGAAATTTTTCACCATTCCTCCTTGCAAAACAGCTCGAGCTCAGTGAGGTTGGATGGAGAGCATTTGTGAACAGCTTTTCAGTTCTTTCCACAGATTCTCGATTGGATTCAGGTCTGGACTTTGAGTTGGCCATTCTAACACCTGGATATGTTTTTTTTTAACCATTCCATTGTAGATTTTGCTTTATGTTTTGGATCATTGTCTTTTTGGAAGACAAAGCTCCGTCCCAGTCTCAGGTCTTTTGCAGACTCCATAAGGTTTTCTTCCAGAATGGTCCTGTATTTGCCTCCATCCATCTTCCCATCAATTTTAACCATCTTCCCTGTCCCTGCTGAAGAGAAGCAGGCCCAAACCATGATGCTGCCACCACCATGTTTGACAGTGGGGATGGTGTGTTCAGGGTGATGAGCTGTGTTGCTTTTACGCCAAACATAATGTTTTGCATTGTTGCCAAAAAGTTCCATTTTGGTTTCATCTGACCAGAGCACCTTCTTCCACATGTTTGGTGTGTCTCCCAGGTGGCTTGTGGCAAACTTTAAATGACACTTTTTATGGATATCTTTAAGAAATGGCTTTCTTCTTGCCACTCTTCCATAAAGACCAGATTTGTGCAATATACGACTGATTGTTGTCCTATGGACAGAGTCTCCCACCTCAGCTGTAGATCTCTGCAGTTCATCCAGAGTGATCATGGGCCTCTTGGCTGCATCTCTGATCCGTCTTCTCCTTGTATGAGCTGAAAGTTTTGAGGGACGGCCAGGTCTTGGTAGATTTGCAGTGGTCTGATACTCCTTCCATTTCAATATTAATCGCAAGCACAGTGCTCCTTGGGATGTTTAAAGCTTGGGAAATCTTTTTGTATCCAAATCCGGCTTTAAACTTCTTCACAACAGTATCTCGGACCTGCCTGGTGTGTTCCTTGTTCTTCATGATGCTCTCTGCGCTTTTAACGGACCTCTGAGACTATCATAGTGCAGGTGCATTTATACGGAGACTTGATTACACACAGGTGGATTGTATTTATCATCATTAGTCATTTAGGTCAACATTGGATCATTCAGAGATCCTCACTGAACTTCTGGAGAGAGTTTGCTGCACTGAAAGTAAAGGGGCTGAATAATTTTGCACGCCCAATTTTTCAGTTTTTGATTTGTTAAAAAAGTTTGAAATATCCAATAAATGTCGTTCCACTTCATGATTGTGTCCCACTTGTTGTTGATTCTTCACAAAAAAATACAGTTTTATATCTTTATGTTTGAAGCCTGAAATGTGGCAAAAGGTCGCAAAGTTCAAGGGGGCCGAATACTTTCGCAAGGCACTGTACCTACACATACGCTACGATCACAAGACGCAGGCCTCCTAATTGTCCCTAGAATTTCTAAGCAAACAGCTGGAGGCAGGGCTTTCTCCTATAGAGCTCAATTTTTATGGAATGGTCTGCCTACCCATGTGAGACACGCAGACTCGGTTTCAACCTTTAAGTCTTTACTGAAGACTCATCTCTTCTGTAGGTCATGTGATTGAGTGTAGTCTGGCCCAGGAGTGTGAAGGTGAACGGAAAGGCTCTGGAGCAACGAACCGCCCTTGCTGTCTCTGCTGTCTCTCCCCTCTCTCCACTGGGATTCTCTGCCTCTAACCCTATTACAGGGGCTGAATCACTGGCTTACTGGTGCTATTCCATGCCGTCCCTAGGAGGGGTGCGTCACTTGAGTGGGTTGAGTCACTAACGTGATCTTCCTGTCTGTGTTGGCGCCCCCACTTGGGTTGTGCCATGGCGGAGATCTTTGTGGGCTATACTCGAACTTGTCTCAGGATGGTAAGTTGGGGGTTGAAGATATCCCTCTAGTGGTGTGGGGGCTGTGCTTTGGCAAAGTGGGTGGGGTTCTATCCTGCCTGTTTGGCCCTCTCCGGGGGTATCATCGGATGGGGCCACGGTGTCTCCTGACCCCTCCTGTCTCAGCCTCCAGTATTTATGCTGCAGTAGTTTATGTATCGGGGGGCTAGGGTCAGTCTGTTATATCTGGAGTACTTCTCTTGTCTTATCCGGTGTCCTGTGTGAATTTAAGTATGCCCTCTCTCTTTCTCTCGTTCTCTCTTTCTTTCTTTCTCTCTCTCGGAGGACCTGAGCCCTAGGACCATGCCGCAGGACTACCTGGCATGATGACTCCTTGCTGTCCCCAGTCCACCTGGCCGTGCTGCTGCTCCAGTTTCAACTGTTCTGCCTGCGGCTATGGAACCCCAACCTGTTCACCGAGATACTCTTAATGTTCAGCCAACTGACATTTACTCCTAAGGTGCTGACTTGTTGCAACCTCAACAACTACTGTGATTATTATTATTTGACCATGCTGGTCATTTATGAACATTTGACCATCTTGGCCATGTTCTGTTAAAATCTCCACCCGGCACAGCCAGAAGAGGACTGGCCACCCCTCATAGCCTGGTTCCTCTCTAGGTTTCTTCCTAGGTTTTAGGGAGTTTTTCCTAGCCACTGTGCTTTTACACCTGCATTGCTTGCTGTTTGAGGTTTTAGGCTGGGTTTCTGTACAGCACTTTGAGATATCAGCTGATCTAAGAAGGGCTATATAAAGATATTTGATTTGATTTGATTTGACATCAGTGTGATTGTCCCTGGATGGGAAGTAAAGTGTATGTCTTCAACATACAGCCTTTCTGGTACAGGCATCACCATCAAGTCACTGCTGCTGTTTATGAAAATGGTAAAAATAAACATTTTCCATGTATTTACATGCAGGTAGGTGGGAAGGCGTATATACTGTACATGCTGCTTGCTGTGCAGACCTGTCTGTGGAAACAAGCATGTGTGTTTATGTGCCTTGCCTCCTACTCTTGGGAGAAAGTGTATATACACACAGAGCCATCTATACTGTACAGCCACACACAGAGCCATCTATACTGTACAGCCACACACAGAGCCATCAATACTGTACAGCCACACACAGAGCCATCTCTACTGTACTGCCACACACAGAGCCATCTCTACTGTACAGCCACACACAGAGCCATCTCTACTGTACAGCCACACACAGAGCCATCTCTACTGTACAACCACACACAGAGCCATCTATACTGTACAGCCACACACAGAGCCAT
>NC_048582.1:17411405-17421405 GCF_013265735.2 Oncorhynchus mykiss
CTTTTTTTCTCCCGCTCTTCTCTCACTCTTTTTTTTTCTCTCTGAGCGTTTCTTTCTTTCTTTTTCTAGTTCTTTCTTTCACAAACGCTCCAGTTTTTTCTTTCTTTCTTTATTCTGTGAGTTTTTTTTTTCTCGTCTGCGGCGGCGTGTCCTGGAGGCCCTACTCTGGGGGTGACGGGCGAGGGCACTTGCGTACCCCCTGGCATATCCCACAATCCTCTCTGCTTCGCTTCTGATCCCGCCTTTTTAGCTGATTGTAATCAGCGATGCGGCGATGGCCAATTGCTCAATCCACCACCGCTCTCTCTCCCGGCAAATAAATAAATAAATAAATACATATTTTGTTTATGTCTTTTTGACAACCACTCAATCAAACGTGATCATTTTGAATTCAGCAAGCCTGCACAGGTTGACATATTTACCACTGGATACAAAAACGACTTTGATAACAATCAGGTTAATGACAATAATGACATGCAGTATCCAGAGCAACATGACCAACTTGACAGACTTGTTCAATGACATCTTTTCTGCCGATAGATATGAATAAAAAGCCGTGTGAAAAACTGTTGAAGTAATTCTTGGAATAGATGGGTATTGTTTCTTGTACACACACACACACACAAACAACCACATCCGACACACACAGAAACACACACACACACACAAACAACCACATCCGACGCAAACAGAAACACACCCACATAAGTACACACACACACACATACAGTGCCTTGCAAAATGATTCAGACCCCTTGGATTTCTTCACGTTTTATTGTGTTACAAAGTGGGATTAAAATGGATTCAATTGTCATTTTTTTTTTCTCAATAATCTACACAAAATACTCTGTAATGTCAAAGTGGAGTTTTTAATTTTAATATGAATTTAATATATATATATATATATATAAATATAGTTGTTGCATATGTATTCCCTCAGTCAACACCTTTGGCATCGATTACAGCTGTGAGTCTTCTTGGGTAAGTCTCTAAGAGATTTCCACACCTGCATTGTGCAACAGTTGCCTATTATTCTTTATAAAAATGTTCATGCGCTGGCAAGATGTTGGGGGATCATTGATAGACAGCTATTTTCAGGATTTAAGTCAAAACTGTAACTTAACCACTTGGGAACATACAATGTCTTCTTGGTAAGCAACTCCAGTGTAGATTTGACCTTGTGTTGTAAGTTATTGTCCTGCTGAAAGATGAATTCCTCTCCCAGTGTCTGGTGGAAAGCAGACTGAACCAGATTTAGCCTGTGCTTAGCTCCATCCCTTTTCTTTTTATCCTGAAAAACTCTTTGCAGATGTCAAGAATACCCATACCATTATGCAGCCACCTCCATGCTTGAAAATAAGGAGGCAGTTACTCACACATAGGGCTTTGCATTTAGGACAAGAAGTATATTCCTTTGCCATGTTTTTTTGCAGTATCACATACAATATACATGTCTTATATTTGTATTCTGTATATTTGTATTGTTCTTTTCACTCTGTCATTTAGGTCATTATTTTGGAGTCACTACAATGTTGTTGATCCATCCTCAGTTCTCTTCCTTCAAAGTAACTGAACTCTGTAGCTGATTTAAATCATGTCCTCATGGTAACATCCCTGAGCCGTTTCATTCCTGTCCTGCAGCTCAGTTCAGAAGGACGACTGTATCTTTGATGTGTCTGGCTGGTTTAATACATCATCCACAGCATAATTATTAACCATCATGCTTAATGAGATATTCAATGTCTGAGTTCTTATTGTTAGCCATCTACCAATCTCAGCCCTTCTTGATGAGCCTTCCGAAAAGCTCCCTGGTCTCTGTAGTTGAAAGTCAACAGACGTCGTACGTACGGAGGACAGAGGAAGAGCTAGTCATAAAAAAAAATCATGTCAACCTCTATTATTTCACACAGTTTGAGTCCATGTAACTATTTATGTGATTTGTTAAGCCACGCTTTACTCCCGAACTAATTTAGGCTTGACTAAACAAACGGGATGAATACTTACGCAACAACTATATTTTAGATGTTTCGTTTGGTATTAATGTTTTATTTTTCTTCTTTTTTCTGCTGCTTTGATATTACAAAGTATTTTGTGTAGATTGTTGACCAAAATAATTATAATTTAATCCATTTTAATCCCACGTTGTAACAATAAAACGTGAAGAAATCCAAGGGGTCTGAATACTTCTGCGTTGCACTGTATGTCCAGTATACACTTATATTCCCTTGCACAGTGTAGGCCTTCACTAAAATATATTCTGTCTACAATTTGACTCTACTCTACTTCCTAACACTTTGGGCATATGACCTTTCACACGACACACTGTTCATCACGAAGGTATCACTTTTGGAGATCCATCGAGATGTGACACCTTCACAACAAACAAACAAAAAACGCTGTTGACAAATCCATGTTGATCAACACTCGCTCTCTGAGAGGTAGCTTCTCTGCCACCTTGGCGTTAATGCTTCCATATCTACTTGTCAAACACCCACTTGTTTTGAAATTTCCACAAGACTCTTAGCACCGTCCTCCTGGCCGTGGCATTAATACCAACATGAGTAGCAATCATTGTTGTGCTGTTGAGAGTGCAGAACATGTTGCAAACTTTTTTGAGGACTTCCAAGGGTTCCTGACTTTCATTATTTTTTGTTTCACCCCCATTTTGACGATAAGTGGCCAACTACCTGCTCAACATGAGGTCAGAGCGGGTGAGTGGACTCAACCATTTCCATCTCACACGGGGGTGCTAATCAGGCTTGAGGATTATGCAAACTAACCCCATTGTTGCTATTTCACGTCCACAGGCAGATTTGTAAATAGACATAAATATCCCCAACATGAATCAATAGGCTATGTACAAAACTGAACATTAAAAAACACAGCACATAGCCTATGAAGTTAATCATGTTTCACAACAGAAATGACTGTGTTCTTGTTGTGGCTGACAACCATTGTTGCGGTGTATCAATTGTTCCCTGATCCAGTCTGGGTGAGGGGAGAGGTGTTTGGGTGTGGGGAGTTATGGGTAGCAAGTGAAACAGAGAGGATTAGTGGAGCTGTGAGGAGCCGAGGGGAGCTGCTGTGGTTGGTTGTCCCTCCAGGAGGTCAAGTGTGTGCACCGTCTGGTGTTTCTGGGTGACCTGGCAGATGACACTGCTTAAATATTCCCCTCCTTCCATTCCTCCAGCTGGAGGAGAGAGCAGGGCGAGAGAGAGGCTCACCCCGCTTGATGATGCAATTGGCATTCTAAACACTCTCCCTGCTGTTGCTCTCTCTCTCTCTCTCTCTCTCTCTCTCTCTTTCTCTCTCTCCCTCTCTGGTTGGACTAAGCCTTGGCGATACCACACACACTGAGAGAACCCCATACTTAAGGAAGTGACACAGTAGATAATTGAAATGTATTTGCAATTATAGAAGTACAATACTCACCATCTCCCTTTTTCCTCCATTAATATCTCCACGGCAACAATCCCAGAGCTACGTTTACAAGCCAACCTGGAAGCGTTGCACACTGTAATAGCCGGCGGAAGTTAATGTAGCTTGAACAAGCCTCGTAATTATCCCTGTCTCTGTCATATTTGTCTACTTGAACGTTCCTAAATGCCACACACATTAATTACCTCCGCGCAGGTATGTATGGCGAGACACTATCTGTGGCTGTGTGTGCGTGTGCCTGTGTGTGTGTGCCTGTGTGTGTGTGTGCCTGTGTGTGTGTGCCCGTGCTGATGAGTTAAACCCATGCAGAGGAGAGGAGGGAGTTTTGTTTGGACCCCATCCCAAATCTGAACTTTTAACTTAACATTTGGGAATGAATACTTAACTTAACCAGCCGCGAGACCCCAGCAACAGCAGCGGTGAGGAGCAACCCAGGGTCTCCAAAACACATCAACATTTGACGTTTGGACAAATGTTGGAATCTGAAGTCAAATTGGTCAAACCGTGAGATTTTGTTGCTTTTTCTAATGTACTTATTAATTTGATAACTTTTCATGCTGAGGTCATTTTCTTTTTTTCTGTTAGGGAGTGAATGTAATTCATAATGAGGGTTACATGGACAAAATCCGACCTCTCTGGAATGATGGATGGCCCTCCCTTCAGCAAAATATATTTTACCTAAACGCTCCCTGACCCTCCCCTATACCCAAAATAACAATGAAAACAAAGTGGATATCAGAGAACATATAGCCTTTCATGTCATGCATCATTTTACATATTAGAAGAATGTTTTTAATACCACACAAATTACCAAAATTACAGGCTAAGAATGAACAGAGAGATGGGCCTATGTGTTCATCTTATCATATTTCTCCAAATCCAAATCAGTGTCTTGCTTGCAACGAAACTGTCTGTTTGCAATTAATTAAATCAGAGACGCCATTAGGAATCTGAGCATGGTACTTAGTTATGCCTACCTTTCCATCCCAGAGGGAGTAGGCCTACCTTTCCACCCCAGAGGGAGTAGGCCTACCTTTCCATCCCAGAGGGAGTAGGCCTACCTTTCCATCCCAGAGGGAGTAGGCCTACCTTTCCATCCCAGAGGGAGTAGGCCTACCTTTCCATCCCAGAGGGAGTAGGCCTACCTTTCCATCCCAGAGGGAGTAGGCCTACCTTTCCATCCCAGAGGGAGTAGGCCTACCTTTCCATCCCAGAGGGAGTAGGCCTACCTTTCCATCCCAGAGGGAGTAGGCCTACCTTTCCATCCCAGAGGGAGTAGGCCTACCTTTCCATCCCAGAGGGAGTAGGCCTACCTTTCCATCCCAGAGGGAGAAGGCCTACCTTTCCATCCCAGAGGGAGTAGGCCTACCTTTCCATCCCAGAGGGAGTAGGCCTACCTTTCCATCCCAGAGGGAGAAGGCCTACCTTTCCATCCCAGAGGGAGTAGGCCTACCTTTCCATCCCAGAGGGAGAAGGCCTACCATTCCATGTAACCTTAAACGTAACCTTTAACTGCCGGCTGCTCTTCTTCCGTGGCTTAACCCAATGAGAGAAGGTCACAAGTGTTTCCCTAAAAGCTGTCTGTGTTTAAACATCTTGTATTGTACAGAAAGTGAATTGCTTAATCAATTGATAGTGACAGAATTAGATTACTTCTCAAGCAAAGTAACATGTTTGTCTCCTCGGCTATAGAAGGTTGTAGCTCAGCCTCTGAATGGCAAAGAAACGAAACAATGCTACTCCCATATGCATCAGAGTGTCACGGCTGTGTGGAGAGATGGACCAAGGCGCAGCGTGCTCTGAGTTCCACATCTTTTGTGAAACTTACAAAAACAAAAGGAAAGAAACAACAAACCTTAACATAAGAGGTGCTACATGCACTAACTCAAAACATGATCCCACAAAACACAGTTGGGAAATGGCTGCCTAAATATTATCCCCCAATCGGAGACAATGATAAACAGCTGCCTCTGATTGGGAACCATACCAGGCCAACATAGAAATAAAACAACCTAGATTACCCACTCTAGTCACACCCCGACCTAACCAAAATAGAGAATAAATGGGCTCTCTATGGTCAGAGAGTGACAGTACCCCCCCCTAAGGTGTGAACTCCGGCCGCAAAACCTGACTCTATAGGGGAGGGTCCGGTGGGCGTCTAGCGTCGGTGGCGGCTCCGGTGCGGGGCGAAGTACCCACTCCGCTCGCGGATCTGCCAGCATCAGTGGCGGCTCTGGTGTGGGATGAAGAACCCGCTCATCCCGCGGATCCAGCGTCGTTGGCGGCTCTGGTGCGGGACTTTGCCCCCTCCCAGACCACGGATCCAGCCATGGAGCTGGGTTGCACGTCGCACCCGGACTGGGCCTCGGCACAGAGGAAAGCTCCTGCCATGGAGCGAGACTGGACGCCATGCCTGAACTGGGCACCGGCGCAGAAGAAGGCTCTGGCCATGGAACAGGACTGGACGCCGTGACTGGACTGGGCACCGGCGCAGAGGAAGGCTCCTGCCATGGAGCGAGACTGGACGCCGTGCCTGGACTGGACATCGGTGCCAAAGAAGGCTTCTGCCTAGGAGCGGGACTGGACGCCATGCCTGTGCTGGACATCGGCGTCAAAGAAGGCTCCGGCCTTGGAGCTGGACTGGACACCGTGCCTGGACTGGACATCGGCGCCAAAGAAGGCTCCGGCCTTGGAGCTGGACTGGACACTGTACCCGGACTGGGTACCGGCGCAGAGGGAGGTTCCTGCCATGGAGCAGGAATGGACGCCGTGCTTGGAAGCTCTGGACCGTTGACCCTCGCTGGAGGTTCCGGGGACGTTGACCTTCGCAGGAGGTTCCGGACTGTGGACCGTCGCAGGAGGTTTCGGACTGTGGACCGTCGTAGGAGGTTCCGGACTATGGACCGTCGTAGGAGGTTCCGGACTGTGGACCGCCGTAGGAGGTTCCGGACTGTGGACTGTGGTAGGAGGTTCCAGACTGTGGACCGTCGCAGGAAGCTCTGGACTGGGGACCGTCGCCGGAAGCTCTGAACTGTGAACCGTCGCTGGAAGCCTGGTGCGTGGAGCCGGCACAGGTGGCACCGGACTGGTGACACACACTTCAGGGCGAGTGCAAGGAGCAGGCATAGGACCCACCGGACTGGGAAGGCGCACTGGAAACCTGGTGCATGGAGCCGGCACAGGTGGCACCGGACTGGTGACACGCACTTCAGGGTGAGTGCAGGGAGCAGGCACAGGACATACTGGGCTGTGGAGGCGTACATCAGGGCGAGTGCGAGGAGCAGGCACAGGACGTACCGGACTGGGGACACGCACTTAAGAATGAGTGCGAGGAGGAGACACAGGACGTACCGTCTAGGGAGGCGCACTGGAGGCCTAATGCGTGGGACCGGCACAGATTGCACCGGACTGGTGACACGCTCCTCCAAACGCCTGCGTTGCTGCATACTCCTCGACAACTCCATTCTCTGGTATCCCTCCTCGCACTGTTTCATCGACTCCCAGGCGGGCTCTGGCACTCTCCTTGGGTCGACCGACCACCTCTCTATCTCCTTCCAGGTTGTCTCTGGTTCACACCTTGGCTCCGCCGACCACCCCGTGACCACCCCGGGACCACACCGTGTTGGGGGGGCTGTCTTTTGAGCTTTCCTTGTGACTGCGAACACTGGCATCGTCACTGTCCTCCCTTCTCTCCTTGCGTCTGCCGCCAAGGAAGGCGATCCTGTCCTGCCAGGATTTCCTCCCAAGTCCAGGATCCCTTCCCATCCAATATCTCCTCCAAAGTCCAGGATACCCTATCCTCCTGGGCTCTGAGTTCCACATCTTTTGTGAAACTTACAAAAATAAAAGGAAAGAAACAACAAACCTTAACATAAGAGGTGCTACATGCACTAACTCAAAACAAGATCCCACAAAACACAGTGGGGAAATGGCTGCCTAAATATGATCCCCAATCAGAGACAACGATAAACAGCTGCCTCTGATTGGGAACCGCACTAGGCCAACATAGAAATAAAACAATCTAGATTACCCACCCTAGTCACACCCCGACCTAACCGAAAAAGAGAATAAAAAGGCTCTCTATGGTCAGGGCGTGACACAGAGTCACATCTTTCCTGGGTATTTTACAGCTTGTTTCCAGCATAAAGCATTGGGGACCAAAGCACTGTTATAGATCACTTTATGTAATCGGATCCGTTTCATTTTCTTCAAAATCTTAAACTGACAAGAGATAGGCCTTTGCTTTTTGTCATTTTCTTTAATAAAAGGTTGGCCTATGCCATACCCTCACATACCCCCTCAATTTGAGTCGTGATTTTAATTAACAGCCCTTCACTGATACGGAGGTAGGCTATTTAAAAAGTGCAGGTAGGGTGGAGGAATTCACAGACAAATCTATGGATATAGGAATTCACCGAAATATCTATGGATATTTTAACAAATTACATGACCCTCCCCTGGACTAGATTAAAAAAATACTAAACCCTCCCCTTGACTGAAATTCAAAAAGCGTGACCCTCCCCCATTTTCATCCAAGTAACCATTCTGTACATTTCCATTAATTCTTTATTAAACAACTGATTGACCGATGTCGGTTCAATTACTTGAATTTTCTTTGAGAGCTCAACATGCAGTTTCTGTAGCGAGAAATCCAATAATTCACGAGAGAAATTAAGTCAATATATGGGACGCTGGGCTGAAGGGAGTTGTAGTTTTCATTAAGCAAATATTTAACCTAGTTCAGCGCAGAAACTTGGTAATGAACTACAATGACCATAATCTACCGCTCCTGTTCTTTTCCGGCTTGGACCGGGATGGACACACTTCAGTGGCGGTAGGTGCCCTTTAAGATGATGGAGGATGTTATTTTTTTCATGAGCATAGCCTAATTTCTATAGCATATTGGATGACTGTAATTCATGTTCCATTCACCCAGTTTAGTGTAACATCATCAGGTTTACTACATGATACTCTAATCTAACCTATACCCATCGTGAGGTTGTTACAACCTAGCCTATGAATGAAAGCTTACAACATAGGTGCACACAGGTCAAGAGAAAAATTTGAGGTGACAGACAATGACACATTCAATACAGCCTTGCACCTTGTTGCCTGCATCTAGCTGATCTAGGCTGTACTCACTTGTCCAACATTTGCAAACAAGAGTTTCTATTGGACAAATTCAGGTATGTTTATCCCTGTTTCGTTCCGTTTACTTCCGCTTAAGAAATGTTCAAAAGAATTGGCAGAATGTATATACCCCTGAGCATGTGTAAACACAGTTCACTTTCACAGAAGCCACGTTGTATTCCTTCTATGCACTCTCCTCCTCTCATCTTTTCTCTTCAGCTGTATGTGACCAGGCAAAAAAAAAACGTTCCAAGCCAAACCACATTATAACCACTACACACAGCCTACATCGATGTCACCATACATCATAGTCAACATAGCAAATAGAACTAACACATTAGTAAACCCGTTACAATCATGCAGTAGTCAGTAAGCGGGCCCCGGTGGCAATAAATTAGTCAAACCAAAAGCTTGCCTTGAATTGGAAGAGTTCCAGTGTTGTGTTGGATAGTCATAGCCAGCTAGATAGTCATAGCCAGAATTTATGCTGCAGTAGTTTGTGTCGGGGGGCTAGGGTCAGTTTGTTATATCTGGAGTACTTCTCCTGTCTTATCCAGTGTCCTGTGTGAATTTAAGTATGCTCTCTCTAATTCTCTCTTTCTTTCTCTCTCTCAGAGGACCTGAGCCATAGGACCTTGCCTCAGGACTACCTGGCATGATGACTCCTTGCTGTCCCCAGTCCACCTGGCCGTGCTGCTGCTCCAATTTCAACGGTTCTGCCTGTGGCTCTGGAATCCTGACCTGTTCATGTCACGCCCTGCCCTTAGTTTGCTTTGTATGTTTATAGGTTTTGTTTGGTCAGGGTGTGATCTGAGTGGGCATTTTATGTTGTATGTCTAGTTTGTCTGTTTCTGTGTTTGGCCTGATATGGTTCTCAATCAGAGGCAGGTGTTAGTCGTTGTCTCTGTTTGGGAACCATATTTAGGTAGCCTGTTTTGTCATTGTGGGTTGTGGGTGATTGTCTATGTGTAGTGTTTGTGTCAGCACAATTCTTATAGCTTCACGGTCGTTATTCGTTTATTGTTTTGTATTCAGTGTTCAGTGCTTTCTTTAATTAAAATATCATCATGAACACATACCATGCTGCATTTTGGTCCGCTTCTTACGACGACCGTGACAGTTCACCAGACGTGCTACCTGTCCCAGACCTATTATTTGACCATGCTGGTCATTTATGAACATTTGAACATCTTGGCCATGTTCTGTTATAATCTCCACCCGATGGCCACCCCTCATAGCCTGGTTCCTCTCTAGGTTTCTTCCTAGGTTTTGGCCTTTCTAGGGAGTTTTTTCTAGCCAACGTGCTTCAACACCTGCATTGCTTGCTGTTTGGGGTTTTAGGCTGGGTTTCTGTACAGCACTTTGAGATATCAGCTGATGTACAAAGGGCTATATAAATACATTTGATTTGATAACATAGCATCCCTCTGTA
>NC_048582.1:17426405-17473905 GCF_013265735.2 Oncorhynchus mykiss
AGATTCGCTGCTGTTCTCTGCTGCTTTAATAGCAAGACTGGATACTGTGGAGGTGGGCTTGCTCAGTAACCTCTGTGTAGGATACAGCAAGACTGGATACTGTGGAGGTGGGCTTGCTCAGTAACCTCTGTGTAGGATACAGCAAGACTGGATACTGTGGAGGTGGGCTTGCTCAGTAACCTCTGTGTAGGATACAGCAAGACTAGTGCTTGTGGGAGAGATTTCCATGGTTGTGGTGGTGTTGATGATGTTATTGTTGTGGTTGTTGTGAGTGAAACCGCTGCTTGGAGTTCAGGACTTCAGGTCCAGCAGGACAAGAGGTTCTATTTAAAGCACAGGCCTCAGGAGTCTTTCCACAGAGAGACAAAAGTGCCCAGTCGTCCAGGGCAGAGCAGGAGCAGGCTGGCTTCCCCTGCCAACGTCCGAAACCAGCTCACCCAGCCTCCGTCCTCTAGCTTCCATCCACCCCCTCATCTCTCCCTGGTGAGCAGAGCACAGCGCACTAACTGCCAACACTGAAAGAGAGAGAGAGAGAGAGAGAGAGAGAGAGAGAGAGAGAGAGAGAAAGAGAGAGCGAGAGAGAGAGAGCGAGAGAGAGAGAGCGAGAGAGAGAGAGAGAGAGAGAGAGGGTGTGTGCCTCCTCCAGACAGTCTGGGAGGCAGGCCTGCAGAGTGGTGGTAGGGGGGTATATTTTCATGTGACTGGGCCTCAGGAAGCAGTGGTCTGGCCAGGAATCACCTCAAGGCCGTTTTCTATAGGCGCAGTGTTCAGACTTTGGAAGTTGTAGACGCCTGTCTGTCTGTCTGTCTGTCTGCCTGCCTGTCTGTCTGTCTGCCTGTCTGTGTGTCGGTGTCTGTATGTCTGTATGTGTCTCAGTGTGTCTGTCTGTCTGTCTGCCCCACTGCCTGTCATAAGAGGTTGGGGTCTCCATGGTTCATAACCCTCCCAGACACTAACACCTAACAGCCCCCACTAAAACTGCCCATGCTGACCGCTGCAACAAAGCCAGCAATTTGCTGTGGGCTCTTAGAGTTATTCCACTTTTCCCAGGCATGTATTTTCTCTGAGTTGTTTTTCTAATCCAGTGCAGAGACCTTCCATGAAAAGGCTTGTCTATCGACAGGTATGCTGCTCTAAACAACATTACAGAATGTTTGTAGACTGTCGCTGAGCCTGTCAGTTTCCTTGTCGCATAGACATGAGAAAATGTTAAGTCTCTGCAACTGTCGTTGTCGTGGTTACCGGACTGCCACAGCAACCAGACCAAATCGTCCTGTGACAAGACGATGCAGGACTTTTATAGTTCTCAGATAGAATGACCTAGTTAATTTAGTCACACTCACAACTGTCAGCTGTTTCCTGTAAGCTCCCCATTACCTTGTAAATAATGATGGTGTTGTGGGCTTGTTTTCCTGGAATAATGAATAAAAAGTAGCTAAAATGAAGACGTTGTCGGCTATACTCTGTTCATTATTTCAACTGGCTAGCCAACTAGCTAACTAGCCAACTAGCTAACTAGCCAACTAGCTAACTAGCAACGAACCAAAACGTTGTTTCAAAAATTGCTTTAGTTGCCTGGCTTTTTACGTTGACATTTACTGTATTCATTTTGTAAACGAGTGGGTTTATTGGTGTTAAAATAGAGACGGTATGCTATCTGGAGCCCTGATGTTTTGTCTTAATATTTTTTCATAACGACAATGTCGGACGACAATAGAACGTTAGCGTCGCCGCGACAATTGTCTACAGACATGTCCTCAGACAGACTGTAAACCAGCCTTAAAGGTTGATCTAGGACAGGCCTGGGAGATTCCAGTCCTCAGGGGTATGATTGGTGTCACTCTTCTCCCCTCATCCCTAGCAAACACACCTGATTTAAACTAATTGCATGTTTAACTGAAGATCATGATTAGTTGATTATTGTAGTCAGGTGTGACACCAATCAGGCCCCCGAGGACTGGAGTTGCCCAGGCCTGATCTAGACTATAACAATAATATGAATGACACAATATGCAGCTACCTCCAGTAGCGCTGCCAGAAGTTCAATCATTTAATACAGAATGTGTATATTAAGAAGCACTCCAGATGAAATCAACCAAGGCAGCAATCACTTTGATACTGAAACGGTTTGAATTGTTTGTGGTAGCGTACATTAGGTGTGATTGTGTGTTTATTCATGTACATCTATAAGACATGTCTAATGAGCCATTACTGAACAGCAACCCAATCGATACCCCACAGTTGTCGGACAATGGGGATCAATTGGACAGTATTGACCATGTTTCCCGCTCATTAACTCTCATTGTGTGCGTGTGTGTTTGTGAGTGTGTGTGTTCCAGGTTGTTGTGGGTAAACAGTGTGGGTGGCTGGTGGGTAGGCAGTAGGGGCTGTGCCATGTCTCTGTGGTTCTATCGGACTGGTACCTGGTATGGGGGCACTGATTACTCTTATTAGCATAGAGGGGATGGGCGTTGGTCCAAATCACACGGCGCTCACTCACTGCCTGACGACTCCCAGCCCTTCTGCACCAAACACACACTCACACACTCACACATACACACACACACTGACTCCAGGGCTCGAGCCAAGAACCAGAGGAACCCTGACACTCGCTGCGTTGCCATGGACTCAGAGGAGATCATTATAGCAGTTGTCAACGGTTTAGCCAGTTAATGTGTCGTCTCTCCTGTTGTCTCTCCTGTTGTCTCTCCTGTCGTCTCTCCTGTTGGCTCTCCTGTTGTCTCTCTTCTCCTGTTGTCTCTCCTGTTGTCTCTCCTGTTGTCTCTCCTCTCCTGTTGTCTCTCCTGTTGTCTCTCCTGTTGTCTCTCCTGTTGTCTTACTTGTTTCCTCCCCTGTTGTCTCTCCTGTTGTCTCTCCTGTTGTCTCTCCTCTCCTGTTGTCTTCCCTGTTGTATCTCCTCTCCTGTTGTCTTCCCTGTTGTCTTCCCTGTTGTCTCTCCTGTTGTCTCTCATTTCCTGTTGTCTTCCTTGTTGTCTTCCTTGTTGTCTTCCCTGTTGTCTCTCCTGTTGTCTCTCCTCTCCTGTTGTCTTCCTTGTTTCTTCCCCTGTTGTCTCTCCTGTTGTCTTCCCTGTGGTCTCTCCTCTCCTGTTGTCTTCCATATTGTCTCTCCTGTTGTCTCTCCTGTTGTCTCTCCTCTCGAGATGTCTCTCCTGTTATCTCGTGTTGTCTCTCCTGTTGTCTCCTGTTGTCTCCCCTGTTGTCTCTCCTCTCCTGTTGTCTCCTGTTGTCTCCTGTTGTCTCCCCTGTTGTCTCTCCTCTCCTGTTGTCTCTCTTGTTGTCTCCCCTGTTGTCTCCTGTTGTCTCCCCTGTTGTCTATCATCTTCTGTTGTCTCTCCTGTTTTCTCCTGTTGTTTCCCCTGTTGTCTCTCCTCTCCTGTTGTCTTCCCTGTTGTCTCTCCTCTCCTGTTGTCTCTCCTATTTCCTCCCCTGTTGTCTCTCCTCTCCTGTTGTCTCTCCTGTTTCCTCCCCTGTTGTATCTCCTCTCCTGTTGTCTCTCCTGTTGTCTCTCCTCTCCTGTTGTTTCCCCTGTTGTTTCCCCTGTTGTCTCTCCTCTCCTGTTGTCTTCCCTGTTGTCACTCCTCTCCTGTTGTCTCTCCTGTTTCCTCCCCTGTTGTCTCTCCTCTCCTGTTGTTTCCCCTGTTGTCTCTCCTCTCCTGTTGTTTCCCCTGTTGTCTCTCCACTCCTGTTGTCTCTCTTGTTTCCTCCCCTGTTGTCTCTCCTTTCCTGTTGTTTCCCATGTTGTCTCTCCACTCCTGTTGTCTCTCTTGTTTCCTCCCCTGTTGTCTCTCCTCTCCTGTTTCCTCCCCTGTTCTCTCCTCTCCTGTTGTCTTCCCTGTTGTCTCTCCTCTCCTGTTGTCTCTCCTGTTTCCTCCCCTGTTGTCTCTCCTCTCCTGTTGTCTCTCCTGTTTCCTCCCCTGTTGTCTCTCCTCTCATGTTGTCTCTCCTGTTTCCTCACCTGTTGTCTCTCTTCTCCTGTTGTCTCTCCTGTTTTCTCCTCTGTTGTCTACTAAAGTCTGATTTTCCTGCAGGCCTGTATTGAACATGTGTCAGTTAGAGGGATACATATACTCTAGTCATATCCCACTTAGCACCATGTCCTTCTCCCTCCCTCACACTCGGAATATTTCAGAATGTGAAATATTTTATTGGCCTAAAATCATCATCAATCAGATCCTCACTTTTGCACCTTTAAAGTAGTATTGGCTGTGAAAGCCTGTATTTTTCCCAGAAGTCCTCCTCTCCTGTGTGTGTACAGTGGAGTACCTTCTTCTCTTGGCTGTACGGTATTTGCAGCAGACAGCCTGCCTCTGCTCCTCGACTGGAAGAAGATTGGCTTCCAGAGAAGTTATTAAACATAATTACAAACTAATTAGTACAGTGATCGCTTGGCACCTTAGTCTTGTGCGAGACACTCGATGTAGGTTTACAACATGCATTTAAATGTTACACTAATTAGTAATACATGATTAATGCATCACTAGGGTGTGCTTCTTAATAGTTCTTAATAAAGCTCTATAGATTAGATTAGTAATTAATTTCCAAACTAAAACCTTTACATTATGTGCTTGGTAAATCCGTACTCACAACATGACCTGTATGTTAATGTGTTGTTCTATGATAAAGACTCCACTTTGATTTGGAGTTAGAATTTTACTTTGTACACATGAGATTCTACATGGTAGAAGCCTGTACACAAGTTTAAAATACTTTAAAGTACTACTTAAGTAGTTTTGGGGGGTATCTGTACTTTACTTTATTATTTATACTTTTACTTCACTACATTCCTAAAGAAAATAATGTACTTTTTTCTTCATACATTTTCCCTGACACCCAAAAGTACTCGTTACATTTTGAATGCTTAGCAGGATGGGAAAATGGTTCAATTCAGACACTTATCAAAAGAACATCCTTGGTCATCCCTACTCTCTCTGATCCGGAGGATTCACTAAACACAAATGCTCTGTTTGTAAATGATGTCTGGGTGTTGCCCCTTTTATTAATATAAGGAATTTGAAAATAATTTGACTTTTACTTTTACTTCTGACACTTGAGAATATTTGAGCAATTACATTTACTTTTGATACTTAAGTATATTTAAAACCCACTACTTTTAGACTTTTATTCAAGTAGTATTTCACTGAGTGACTTTCACTTTTACTTGAGGTAGCTTAGTGGTTAGAGCATTGGGCCAGTAAGCAGCAGGTAGCTTAGTGGTTAGAGCATTGTGCCAGTAACCAGCAGGTAGCTTAGTGGTTAGAACATTGGGCCAGTAAGCAAAATGTTTCTGGATCAAATCCTCAAGCTGACAAGGTAGACAGACATCTGTCGTTCTGCCCCTGAAAATAAATAAAGTTATTTTATTAAGATATCTTTACTTTTACTGAAGTATGACAGTTAGGTACTTTTTCCACCACTGCAACTTGCTTCTTTGAGATGGTTATTATCAGTTGGACCTACTGTACACTTGGTAATCAGTGCAGTCAACTGAAGACCATCTTCAATACACTATTCCATGTGATTCTACTGTAAAGTGTTAGCGAAGGAGATGTTATTAATGTACTCTTGCTAAACGCAATCAGATCCAATCAAGTCAAGTAGGATCTGAAGACAGAGTCCTATAGCACTGGCCACGTAATCCTACCATTATCCCACAGCATCAGTAGGACCCATAGCCTATCCATCATTACCATCATTACCATGAAACCTAAAGGCTCGGTAGGATGCTGACCTGCTTGGATGCCGATCCTGTTCTTCAGGGATTAATCCGGTGTGACACTTCTCTTTCTTCCCTCCAATCACTAATGAGTTCAGCTTTGACCTCACAGCGGTTTCTTAATTTCCCCTAATTGAGCGGTCGTTAGCGGCCATGAGCCCTGCATGCGCTGGGTTGTGTGTGGTGTGGGGAAGAGGTGTGTGCCTACTCACGTGATGCCGGATGGCCTGGCACAGTTCGCAGGGGGCACCCATGACACGGGGAGATCATTAATTCACCCTGCCTTCGCCGCACAGCTTATTTTGGATGTTTTGGTAATGAGCGCCTGCTAAGAAGGGTAAACAAAGAAGCACGTCGCGGCTCTTTGATGTCAGACCATGTGAGAGCAACGCGGTCTGGAGACCTCCAAACACACACAGGTCTTTAGACAGGAGGTGGAAGCCAACCACCCTCATCAGGAGGAGAGGAAAGGGGGTTCGTTTCAGACACACACACTCTTACACATACAGAGGCACACACACACACACACACACACACACACCTGCCCCATAGTGCTACCTGCGAGCAGTCTCAAAGGGTTGCAACCCTCTTCTCAAGGACATTAGTTTGAAGTTTCACACAGTCGCTCCAAACATTCAAAAGTTCAAGTTAAAGCAGAATTGTTTGAGAGGTAAACGTTTTAAACCAACGTTGTGGCCACAGAGAAAACAATGATGATTATTTTGAGTAGGAGAATCACCATTTCCCCATGTCACACTCGTTCTATCCACTTTGCCCAGGACTCAGATCAGCATGTCAATCTCCACTGATTCCGGGGTCTGAAAACTGGGGAGAAAAGTGGGCTCTTGACTGTGGGATGACGCACGTGGAAGATTGGAGTTTGCTGCGTCTCTCACCTCTCTCCCTCTTTGTCTGTCTTCCTCTCCCTCCATTTCTCTCTCTCTCTCGTACCACGGCAACCAAGTGTCACAGTCCACAATTAGCCTCCCACCCCCCCCTAGTTCTTGTTTACATCCCTGCGCGCCCAGACCCCGGGCTCTGAAGAGGAGAGGAGGGTGACGCCTTGACAGTTTTCTGTTCCCGGCGCAAACAAAAGGCCTTTGAATGATGAGCTGTTATTATGCAAATCAGCCTTGACTGATACTGTTTCGAAGAAGCGGCTAGCGACAAGCGGCCCGAGTCCTACTGGTCTGCCGTGATAGTGATCATTTTGGTGATTGCAGGGACCAGGGAGAAAGGGAGGAATGAGGCGAGAGTGACCGAGGTGCGTCTGGATTAGCATGTTGCTTTTACTTCCCTGCTGACCCCCGTGTGGAGAAACAGCCCCCCCCCCCCCCCCCCCCTCGGCCCGCTGCTGGGCTGGGGAATGGGAATTCTCTGGAGTAGACAGACATAGATGATGTGACTTTGTCCAAGTGCAGAGAGGATGTTGGCCCAACTGTACTCCTCAAGGTTAAACAATGCACTCTCGCAATGTGACGTGGAGATACGCAGATAAAGCTCTGCAGTGTTTCAGTTTCATCGCTCAATATCGCTGCTTGTAAAGACAATGGTGTGAGAGTGTGTGCATGTGTGTTTGTATGTGCTTTTGTGTACAGTACGTGTGTCTGCGCCCACACGTTTGTGTGAGTGTGTGTGTTCACACGTGTGAACATCTGTGCATGCATGCATCTTACTGAATGTGTGTGTGCGTGCCCACACATTTGTGTGTGTGTGTGTGTGTGGTGCGGGTGAGTCACTGTGCCTGTCAGGCTGACCCCGGCACTGCCCACACACACAAACAGTGTGTCCATGTAGAGATGAGCCTTCTCATCAGCTGCTCTCTGACCTGCAGCAGCTACAGCTCTGATTTGAGCCATATTAACCCAGTGTTGTTCTCCATCCAACACCAGCCAACATAATCCTACAGCCAATGCTATAACCACTGCTAGTGAATCTGGTGTAAATCAGTGGGTTTGAGATTTCTGTGTGGTTCATTTATATATAGGACTTTAGAATTGAGCTAATATCACGCTTTTTAGAGAGAGAGAGAGAATATAAAATATAAAACAATTAGAGAATGTAATTTCCCCAAATGTGAAAGCCTTATTCAAGGTTTCAAAGACCTCTCTGATGAGGATAGGCTACCCGTCATGTTGGGGGAGGACCCAGCTGGCAGGGAACTACATTGCTGCCTGCCATATGATAAGTGACCAACCTGCACATGTCCTCTATTCTTATTGATATTGTTCAAAGTATGGTTCTTTTGACCCTTGGCTATTGTTGTTACTGGTGTCCCTTGACAATATTGATTATTATTATGAATTATGTTAATATTGTACATCTCCAATGTACATTGTCACATCATGCCAATTAGAAAGAGAGAGAGAGAGAGAGAGAGAGAGAGAGAGAGAGAGAGAGAGAGAGAGAGAGAGAGAGAGAGAGAGAGAGAGAGAGAGAGAAAGAGAGAGAGAGAAAGAGAGAGAGAGAGAGAGAGAGAGAGCGTTTGAGTTTTAAATAATCTTTATTGGGTCTGGGAGCCCACAACACAATACATACTCATACAAAACCATAGTTACACATCAATTAAAAACACAACTCCAAATCCTCCTCCACAGTAACTAAACACAACAGCCTGTTTGTATACCCCATATACTCAGCCTGTTTGTATACCCCATATATTCAGCCTGTTTGTATACCCCATATACTCAGCCTGTTTGTATACCCCATATACTCAGCCTGTTTGTATACCCCATATACTCAGCCTGTTTGTATACCCCATATATTCAGCCTGTTTGTATACCCCATATACTCAGCCTGTTTGTATACCCCATATACTCAGCCTGTTTGTATACCCCATATACTCAGCCTGTTTGTATACCCCATATACTCAGCCTGTTTGTATACCCCATATACTCAGCCTGTTTGTATACCCCATATACTCAGCCTGTTTGTATACCCCATATACTCAGCCTGTTTGTATACCCCATATTCTCAGCCTGTTTGTATACCCCATATACTCAGCCTGTTTGTATACCCCATATTCTCAGCCTGTTTGTATACCCCATATACTCAGCCTGTTTGTATACCCCATATACTCAGCCTGTTTGTATACCCCATATACTCAGCCTGTTTGTATACCCCATATACTCAGCCTGTTTGTATACCCCATATACTCAGCCTGTTTGTATACCCCATATACTCAGCCTGTTTGTATACCCCATATTCTCAGCCTGTTTGTATACCCCATATACTCAGCCTGTTTGTATACCCAATATACTCAGCCTGTTTGTATACCCCATATACTCAGCCTGTTTGTATACCCCATATACTCAGCCTGTTTGTATACCCCATATACTCAGCCTGTTTGTATACCCCATATACTCAGCCTGTTTGTATACCCCATATACTCAGCCTGTTTGTATACCCCATATACTCAGAAACAGATCAATATTATTGACCAGTTTATAATAGGCAAACTCAACCCTCAGTCTCGCTGCCAACATTCCCTCCAGCATTCCCACCACATCCACAGACCCCTGTCCCCGAATATTGTTATTTTGGGTCTTCCATATTGCTAATTTAGCTGCCCCTGACACAAAATTAAGCAACACAACTACACCCTTTTAACTAAACCTGTACTTTAGCCCAAATATACACAGTTGGGAAAATAAAAACTCTCCCAGAGCTGAGAACCAAGAAGTGATCAGGTCAATCATCCTGACCAACTTGGGACACTGTTAAAACAGATGTACCAGAGTTTCAGACTCAGCACAGAATGGACACCCTTCCCCAACAATAGGACCCAGGTGTACCAGATACAGGTTGGTGGCTCTATCCAAATCTATTATCCTCCAATGGAGGTCAGCTGTCCTCTTATCAATAGAGGCAGCAAGATTATTAGCTACAAGTATCCTTCCCCTATAAGACAACTGGGGCAGCACCCATTTCCACCTTGACAGTCTGGCACACACCTTCTCCACTACACCCTCCCAGTTCCTTTTCTGAAAGACATCAGAGCCTAGAAAACCCCCCAAAGTCTTCATCCCATCTCTGCCCTACTGAAGCCCCCCTGGTAACCGTGGACCGGACCCCACCTGAAGCTTCCGACAGCGCATCACTCTTTTCCCAATTGACTCTAGCTGAGGAAGACCCCTCATACACCTTTAAAGCATTTGAGAGAACATTCACATCCTCACCCCCTGTAATAAAAATCATACGCAAACAGTGCTATCTTAGGTCCCTTCATTACACCTGGCACAGAGAAACCAGTAAGCTTCGCTCTTAAAAATCAAACCATTGGTTCACTTGACAGACAATATAACTGCCCTGAAATTGGGCATCCCTGCCTGATGCCCCTTTTGACATGGATGGGGCATCTCAAACCACTCCCCACCTTCATCATACATGAGGCCCCAGTATACAGTAAACTCATCCAAGACAAAAAAAACATCCCCAAACCCAAAGGCTTTCATTGTTTTGAACAAGTACTGGTGGTCCACACGGTCAAAATCCATCTCCTGATCCAAAGAAAGCAAACCCACATTTACATCAGACAGTTTACAAATGTCTGAAACATCTCTTATTAGTAACAAGTTGTCAACAATAGAGTGATCAGGTACACAGTAGGACTGGTCCTTGTGGATCAACAATCCCAGATACTCTTTCAACCTGTTTAAGAGACATTTAGATACAATTTTATGTTCTGCGCATAGCAAAGCAACGGGTCTCCAATTTTTCATGAGAGCCAAATCCAACCTTTTTTGGCAACAGTGAAAGCACCGCACATTTACAGGATACAGGAAGAGAACCCTCATGAAAAGATTCACACACCACTTCATAAAAATCTTCCACAATAGACCCCCAAAAGTGCTTATAGAACTCAGATGGTAAACCATCGATGTTAGGGGCTCGGCCTGTTGAGAGCTGCATAACTGCTGTGGACAGCTCCTTCAGAGTAATGTCAGAGTCCAAAGCAACTCTCTGCTCAGGTCCCAATTGAGGAAGAAATGTAACAACTGTTCAGTACACAGAGATTCACAATCCTCTGCCTCATAGCGGGCAGAGTAGACATCCATGACATGTTGACGCATATCACTGTCATCCGTGGTCACCTTCCCATCAGGGAGACGAAGGCAGACCATCTGTTTAAGTTGCAATGTCGACTGTCCTAGGCTTTTTTTTTAAGCGCTAGGAGCATCCATATCCTTGAGGGAAGCGAAACGAGACCTAATCAAGGCACCCTTCACTCTTTCATTTCAGTGATATGCGCCTGTTTTGGCCCTGTCCGGGGGTGTTCTCGGATGGGGCCACAGTGTCTCCTGACCCCTCCTGTCTCAGCCTCCAGTATTTATGCTGCAGTAGTTTATGTGTCGGGGGGCTAGGGTGAGTCTGTTATATCTGGAGTACTTCTCCTGTCTTATCTGGTGTCCTGTGTGAATCTAAGTGTGCGTTCTCTAATTCTCTCCTTCTCTTTCTTTCTCTCTCTCGGAGGACCTGAGCCCTAGGACCATGCCCCAGGACTACCTGACATGATGACTCCTTGCTGTCCCCAGTCCACCTGGCCGTGCTGCTGCTCCAGTTTCAACTGTTCTGCCTTATTATTATTCGACCATGCTGGTAATTTATGAACATTTGAACATCTTGGCCATGTTCTGTTATAATCTCCACCCGGCACAGCCATAAGAGGACTGGCCACCCCACATGTGCTCTCTCTAATTCTTTCTTTCTTTCTCTCTCTCGGAGGACCTGAGCCCTAGGACCATGCCCCAGGACTACCTGACATGATGACTCCTTGCTGTCCCCAGTCCACCTGACCGTGCTGCTGCTCCAGCTTCAACTGTTCTGCCTTATTATTATTCGACCATGCTTGTCATTTATGAACATTTGAACATCTTGGCCATGTTCTGTTATATTCTCCACCCGGCACAGCTAGAAGAGGACTGGCCACCCCACATAGCCTGGTTCCTAGGTTTCTTCCTAGGTTTTGGCCTTTCTAGGGAGTTTTTCCTAGTCACCGTGCTTCTACACCTGCATTGCTTGCTGTTTGGGGTTTTAGGCTGGGTTTCTGTACAGCACTTTGAGATATCAGCTGATGTACGAAGGGCTATATAAATACATTTGATTTGATTTGATTTGATTTCATGTACAAACAACCTGAGTTCATGTCTCTTGTCCTGTAAGTTCATGACTAGTCCAGGGTCGTTCTGAGTGAGCAACTTCAATTCAATATATTTGATGTCCTGTTCAAGGGCCCTGATAGTCTCTTTAACTTCAGTACGAGACAGAGCAGTATACTGTTGACAAAATAATTGTATTTGGGCCTTCCCAACCTCCCACCATTGTCTCAAGGACTCAAAATTCCATTTTGTAATCCTCCATTTCTCCCAAAACAACAAAAATCTTTCACAAAACAAGACATCATTTAACAACTTAACATTAAAATACCAGTAAGGCGATGACCTTGGTGGACAGGACAAGTGAATATCAACAGTAACAATATGGTGATCAGAGAAACCCACAGGTGTAATATCACACCTTCCACGGTAGTGATCAGATACAACAAAGAAGTAGTAAAACTAGAATGCCCACCCAAATCACACCCCGACCTATTCAAATAGAGAAATAAAAAGGCTCTCTAAGGTCAGGGCGTGACAGTACCCCCCCCCCCCCCCTCCCAAAGATGCGGACTCCGACCGCAAAACCTGACTCCATGGGAAAGGGTCTGGGTCCTCTGTGGAGGCTCCGGTTTGGGAAGTAGACCCCGCTCCGCTCGCTGATCCCTCCGCTTCTAGAGAGCTGGCACAGTCCGTCCTGGCTGGATGCTCACTTTCACCCGGCAAGTGCGGGGCTCTGCCACAGGACGCACTGGGCTGTGAAGACGCACTGGAAACACAGTGCGTAGAGCCGGCGCAGGATATCCTAGTCCCAGGAGGCGTATTGGAGACCAGGAGCACTGAGCCGGCACAACCCGTCCTGGCTGGATGCTCATTTTCGCACGGCAACTGCGGGGAGCTGGCACTGAGCGCACCGGGCTGTGAATGCGCACTGGAGACACAGTGCGTATCACTGCATAACATGGTGCCTGAACGGTCACATGCTCCTTAAAGCGAGTGCGGGGAGTTGGCTCTGGTCTGAAACCTGGCTCTGCCAACCACCCCGTGTGAATCCCCACCCAAAAATATTTGGGGCTGCCTCTCATGCGTCCTTTGTGGTCGCAAACCCCGGAGTCGTCGTTGTTCCTCCCTTGCTGCTTCCGTCTGCTCCCATGGAAGGCGATCCCTTCCGGCCTGGATCTCCTCCCACGTCCAGGATCCAAGATATCCTACCTTCTCTCTTACGGCGACCCGAAACTCCTCCAAAGTGACAGTAGCTTCAGTAACACACCTAAAGCCATGCCAAATTGACAGGGACGGCGTCCCCATGTGGGTCACCATCCCCGCCAAAACCAGGGTAATTTTGACACGAAATACAATATATTTATTTCTACCACAACAACTAAATAAAAATAATGATAACCTCAATCATGTGTAGGAAGAAAAAAAAATTGCACCAAGAAAAGGAAACGTAAAAGAAAAACCAAGATATCTAACTCTACACAACACTCACACTCACTCACACAATTCCCAGCATGCACCAAACCCTCCCAGCATGCAGAGAGAGAGAGGGAGCGAGAGCGAGAGAGAGAATGCAGATGAGAAACCAAGAAAGTAAAAGTGAGTGATTGGGGGGAGGAAGAGAGAGAGAGAGAAGAGAGATTTGAAATGATGCTGTAGCAGCAGACGAAACCTCAACAGAGAGTGAATATTCTCCAGTACATTTGGCCTCATTAGCCATAAGCATGTTTGGTGTTAGCATGTTCATGATTCATTATAGCATCACTACCCGGCAGTGGAAATAGGCTCAGCATTTTCCAGATATGTACCGATATGTAGCAGCGTTACATGTGTCTTGTAGTACTGCACCTATCAGGCCTATCAGGAGCATGAGTCCAAATCAAAGTATGCGAAACGGAAAACGGAGGGCACTTCTCGGATGCGTGCTCCACTTGTACACATTTCAAACCATGCATCGATACAAGGAAATTTGACGCAACCACTGAAAAAACAACTCATTTATTGAAATCAATGTCGGCCATTATTGAGCTGAAGTAAGAGAAAATAAACTCAGACTTTGGAATGAAATGTTGTCCATTCACATCTCATATGTTGCCTGACTACAATATTTTTTATTGAAAACGTTAATAAATACATTTTGTGTTCACTTTGGCATGTTTACCTGCCTACAATACCTACTGTAGTGTGTGTAGATTGCAAGCCAATAGCGCGAACTGGCTAGCCTACTACTGTTAGCTAGCTAACTAGCCACAAAGAATTGGTAGCTAGTTATCCATGAATAATTGACATCTACCTTGAATAGAATTAGTTTTAGGTCATTTTTGACTTTTAAACTCTCTGGTTAGCTATCTTATTATGATTCACGTACAGCTAGCTGATAGTTACGAAGTAAAACGTTTGCTTGTTTCGTCTCTATTGCCATTGGCCTGGCTGGAAGAAGGATCAGCGAATTGGGAGGTGCAACTTGAGGTAATACAGTAGGGGGAGTGTTTCTCAAATGGAATGTTTTATACATTCTCCGGAGCATGCACTCAGAGCATGAGACTGTGGAGTTCGGTTTTATACATATTGAGAAACACTCTAAGTGTAACAAAACAGTAGGGATACCCGCTCTTTCCATGACATAGATTGTCCAGATGAAAGCTACAATCTCTTATTGATGTCTACTGTTAAATCCACTTTAATCAGTGTAGATGAAGGGGAGGAAACAGGTTAAAGAAGAATTTTTAAGACTTGAGACAATTGAAACATGGGTTGTGCATATGTGCCGTTCAGAGGGCGAATGGGCAAGACAATAGATTTAAGAGCCTTTGAACAGGGTATGGTAGTAGGTGCCGCTCAACAGTTTCCCATGTGTTTCAAGAATGGTCCACCACCCAAAGGACATCCAACCAACTTGACACAAATTTGGGAAGCATTGGAGACAATATGGGCCAGCATTCCTGTGGAACACTTTTGACACCTTGTAGAGTCCATGCCCCGACGTATTGAGGCTGGTCTGAGGGCAAAAGGGGGTGCTACTCAGTATTAGGAAGGTGTTCAGTGTATAACAGTACAGAATATTCAATTTGTTAATCGACGCAATAAATTAAATGAAAACTATGAAGGAAAAATGTTGACACCATGTTAGATAAAGACTGTTTTGTACCTGCTATCTCCTAGTTCAGGCCCTTCTACAACCAATAGTGGAAGACCAGAGTAACTACTGTATGGTGGATTGTAATAGGATCTATGAAGTGATTGTGTCCCATTGGATAACAATAGTATCATTAGTGATGTGCAGAGTTAGAACGAACACAAAACAAGCCTTCATCATTATTACACCTCCATCTCCACCACCACTGTGTTCCTGACTAATTACCCAGCATCCTTCCTGTTTAGCAATCACACTTCCTTCCTTCCACCCCTCTCTCTATCTCACTCTCTCTTTCTCTCTCTCTCTCTCTCTCTCTCTGTCTCTGTTTGTCTGTCTCTCTCTCTCTCTCTCTCTCTGTCTGTCTGTCTGTCTGTCTGTCTGTCTGTCTGTCTGTCTCTCTCTCTCTCTCTCTCTCTCTCTCTCTCAATTCAATTCAATTCAAGGGCTTTATTGGCATGGGAAACGTGTTAACATTGCCAAAGCAAGTGAGGTAGATAAAATATAAAGTGAATATATAAAGTGAAATAAACAATACAAATTAACAGTAAACATTACACATACAGAAGTTTCAAAACAAAAAGACATTACAAATGTCATATTATATATACAGTGTTTTAACAATGGACAAATGGTGAAGGACACAAGATAAAATAAATAAGCATAAATATGGGTTGTATTTACAATGGTGTGTGTTCTTCACTGGTTGCCCTTTTCTCGTGGCAACAGGTCACAAATCTTGCTGCTGTAATGGCACACTGTGGATTTTCACCCAGTAGATATGGGAGTTTTTCAAATTTGGATTTGTTTTCGAATTCTTTGTGGATCTGTGTAATCTGAGGGAAATATGTTTCTCTAATATGGTCATGCATTGGGCAGGAGGTTAGGAAGTGCATCTCAGTTTCCACCTCATTTTGTGGGCAGTGTGCACATAGCCTGTCTTCTCTTGAGAGCCATGTCTGCCTACGGCGGAATTTCTCAATAGCAAGGCTATGCTCACTGAGTCTGTACATAGTCAAAGCTTTCCTTAATTTTGGGTCAGTCACAGTGGTCAGGTATTCTGCCGCTGTGTACTCTCTGTGTAGGGCCAAATGGCATTCTAGTTTGCTCTGTTTTTTTGTTAATTCTTTCCAATGTGTCAAGTAATTATCTTTTTGTTTTCTCATGATTTGGTTGGGTCTAATTGTGCTGCTGTCCTGGGGCTCTGTAGGGTGTGTTTTTGTTTGTGAACAGAGCCCCAGGACCAGCTTGCTTAGGGGACTCTTCTCCAGGTTCATCTCTCTGTAGGTGATGGCTTTGTTATGGAAGGTTTGGGAATCGCTTCCTTTTAGGTGGTTATAACCAAATTGAGACTCTGCACGCAGAATTCTGCAAAAATATCCTCTGTGTACAACGTAGAACACCAAATAATGCATGCAGAGCAGAATTAGGCCGATACCCACTAATTATCAAAAAAGTTATTTAACGGCTCTTTTCTGGATTTTGATAATTAGTGGGTATCGGCCTAATTCTGCTCTGCATGCATTATTTGGTGTTCTACGTTGTACACAGAGGATATTTTTGCAGAATTCTGCGTGCAGAGTCTCAATTTGGTGTTTGTCCCATTTTGTGAAGTCTTGGTTGGTGAGCAGACCCCAGACCTCACAACAATAGAGGGCAATGGGCTCTATGACTGATTCAAGTATTTTTAGCCAAATCCTAATTGGTATGTTGAAATTTATGTTCCTTTTGATAGCATAGAATGCCCTTCTTGCCTTGTCTCTCAGATCGTTCACAGCTTTGTGGAAGTTACCTGTGGCGCTGATGTTTAGGCCAAGGTATGTATAGTTTTTTGTGTGCTCTAGGGCAACAGTGTCTAGATGGAATTTGTATTTGTGGTCCTGGTGGCTGGACCTTTTTTGGAACACCATTATTTTGGTCTTACTGAGATTTACTGTCAGGGCCCAGGTCTGGCAGAATCTGTGCAGAATATCTAGGTGCTCCTGTAGGCCCTCCTTGGTTGGTGACAGAAGCACCAGATCATCAGCAAACAGCAGACATTTGCCTTCGGTTTCTAGTAGGGTGAGGCCGGGTGCTGCAGACTTTTCTAGTGCCCGCGCCAATTCGTTGATATATATGTTGAAGAGGGTGGGGCTTAAGCTGCATCCCTGTCTCACCCCACGACCCTGTGTGAAGAAATGTGTGTGTTTTTTGCCAATTTTAACCGCTCACTTGTTGTTTGTGTACATGGATTTTATAATGTCGTATGTTTTACCCCCAACACCACTTTCCATCAGTTTGTATAGCAGACCCTCATGCCAAATTGAGTCGAAGGCTTTTTTGAAATCAACAAAGCATGAGAAAACTTTGCCTTTGTTTTGGTTTGTTTGGTTGTCAATTAGGGTGTGCAGGGTGAATACATGGTCTGTTGTACGGTAATTTGGTAAAAAGCCAATTTGACATTTGCTCAGTACATTGTTTTCATTGAGGAAATGTACGAGTCTGCTGTTAATGATAATGCAGAGGATTTTCCCAAGGTTACTCTTGACGCATATTCCACGGTAGTTATTGGGGTCAAATTTGTCTCCACTTTTGTGGATTGGGGTGATCAGTCCTTGGTTCCAAATGTTGGGGAAGATGCCAGAGCTAATGATGATGTTAAAGAGTTTTAGTATAGCCAATTGGAATTTGTTGTCTGTATATTTGATCATTTCATTGAGGATACCATCAACACCACAGGCCTTTTTGGGTTGGAGGGTTTATATTTTGTCCTGTAACTCATTCAATGTAATTGGAGAATCCAGTGGGTTCTGGTAGTCTTTAATAGTTGATTCTAAGATCTGTATTTGATCATGTATATGTTTTTGCTCTTTATTCTTTGTTATAGAGCCAAAAAGATTGGAGAAGTGGTTTACCCATACATCTCCATTTTGGATAGATAATTCTTCGTGTTGTTGTTTGTTTAGTTTTTTCCAATTTTCCCAGAAGTGGTTAGAGTCTATGGATTCTTCAATTACATTGAGCTGATTTCTGACATGCTGTTCCTTCTTTTTCCGTAGTGTATTTCTGTATTGTTTTAGTGATTCACCATAGTGAAGGCGTAGACTCAGGTTTTCCGGGTCTCTATGTTTTTGGTTGGACAGGTTTCTCAATTTCTTTCTTAGATTTTTGCATTCTTCATCAAACCATTTGTCATTATTGTTAATTTTCTTCGGTTTTCTATTTGAGATTTTTAGATTTGATAGGGAAGCTGAGAGGTCAAATATACTGTTAAGATTTTCTACTGCCAAGTTTACACCTTCACTATTACCTTCTACCTCTCCCTCTCCCTCTCCAATTACCTCTACCTCACCCTCCCCTCTCCCGTTACCTCTACCTCTCCCTCCCCTCTCCGGTTACCTCTACCTCTCCCGTTACCTCTACCTCTCCCTGTCCCGTTACCTCTACCTCTCGCTCTCCCTCTCCCGTTACCTCTACCTCTCCCGTTACCTTTACCTCTACCTCTCCCTCCCCTCTCCCGTTACCTCTACCTCTCCCGTTACCTCTACCTCTCCCTCTCCCTCTCCAATTACCTCTACCTCTCCCTCCCCTCTCCCGTTACCTCTACCTCTCCCTCCCCTCTCCCGTTACCTCTACCTCTCCCTCCCCTCTCCCGTTACCTCTACCTCTCCCTCTCCCGTTACCTCTCCCTCTCCCTCTCCCGTTACCTCTCCCGTTACCTCTCCCGTTACCTCTCCCGTTACCTCTACCTCTCCCTCCCCTCTCCGGTTACACTACCTCTCCCGTTACCTTTACCTCTCCCTCTCTCGTTACCAATACCTCTCCCTCTCCCTCTCCTGTTACCTCTACCTCTCCCGTTACCTCTACCTCTCCCTCCCCTCTCCCGTTACCTCTCCCTCTCCCGTTACCTCTACCTCTCCCTCCCCTCTCCCGTTACCTCTACCTCTCCCTCTCCCTCTCCAATTACCTCTACCTCTCCCTCCCCTCTCCCGTTACCTCTACCTCTCCCTCCCCTCTCCCGTTACCTCTCCCTCTCCCATTACCTCTCCCTCTCCCGTTACCTCTACCTCTCCCTCTCCCTCTCCAATTACCTCTACCTCTCCCTCCCCTCTCCCGTTACCTCTACCTCTCCCTCCCCTCTCCCGTTACCTCTACCTCTCCCTCCCCCGTTACCTCTCCCGTTACCTCTACCTCTCCCTCCCCTCTCCGGTTACCTCTACCTCTCCCGTTACCTTTACCTCTCCCTCTCTCGTTACCTCTACCTCTCCCTCTCCCTCTCGCGTTACCTCTCCCTCTCCCGTTACCTCTACCTCTCCCTCCCCTCTCCCGTTACCTCTACCTCTCCCTCCCCTCTCCCGTTACCTCTACCTCTCCCTCTCCCTCTCCAATTACCTCTACCTCTCCCTCCCCTCTCCCGTTACCTCTACCTCTCCCTCCCCTTCCCGTTACCTCTCCCTCTCCCATTACCTCTCCCTCTCCCGTTACCTCTACCTCTCCCTCTCCCTCTCCAATTACCTCTACCTCTCCCTCCCCTCTCCCGTTACCTCTACCTCTCCCTCCCCTCTCCCGTTACCTCTACCTCTCCCTCCCCCGTTACCTCTCCCGTTACCTCTACCGCTCCCTCCCCTCTCCGGTTACCTCTACCTCTCCCGTTACCTTTACCTCTCCCGCTCTCGTTACCTCTACCTCTCCCTCTCCCTCTCGCGTTACCTCTCCCTCTCCCGTTACCTCTACCTCTCCCTCCCCTCTCCCGTTACCTCTACCTCTCCCTCTCCCGTTACCTCTCCCTCTCCCTCTCCCGTTACCTCTCCCGTTACCTCTCCCGTTACCTCTACCTCTCCCTCCCCTCTCCGGTTACACTACCTCTCCCGTTACCTTTACCTCTCCCTCTCTCGTTACCAATACCTCTCCCTCTCCCTCTCCCGTTACCTCTACCTCTCCCGTTACCTTTACCTCTACCTCTCCCTCCCCTCTCCCGTTACCTCTACCTCTCCCTCCCCTCTCCCGTTACCTCTACCTCTCCCTCTCCCTCTCCAATTACCTCTACCTCTCCCTCCCCTCTCCCGTTACCTCTACCTCTCCCTCCCCTCTCCCGTTACCTCTCCCTCTCCCATTACCTCTCCCTCTCCCGTTACCTCTACCTCTCCCTCTCCCTCTCCAATTACCTCTACCTCTCCCTCCCCTCTCCCGTTACCTCTACCTCTCCCTCCCCTCTCCCGTTACCTCTACCTCTCCCTCTCCCGTTACCTCTCCCGTTACCTCTACCTCTCCCTCCCCTCTCCGGTTACCTCTACCTCTCCCGTTACCTTTACCTCTCCCTCTCTCGTTACCTCTACCTCTCCCTCTCCCTACCTCTCCCTCTCCCGTTACCTCTACCTCTCCCTCCCCTCTCCCATTACCTCTACCTCTCCCTCCCCTCTCCCGTTACCTCTCCCTCTCCCATTACCTCTCTCTCTCCCGTTACCTCTACCTCTCCCTCTCCCTCTCCAATTACCTCTACCTCTCCCTCCCCTCTCCCGTTACCTATACCTCTCTCTCCCCTCTCCCGTTACCTCTACCTCTCCCTCCCCTCTCCCGTTACCTCTACCTCTCCCTGTCCCGTTACCTCTACCTCTCCCTCTCCCGTTACCTCTACCTCTCCCTCCCCTCTCCCGTTACTTCTACCTCTCCCGTTACCTTTACCTCTCCCTCTCTCGTTACCTCTACCTCTCCCTCTCCCTCTCCCGTTACCTCTCCCTCTCCCGTTACCTCTACCTCTCCCTCCCCTCTCCCGTTACCTCTCCCTCTCCCGTTACCTCTCCCTCTCCCGTTACCTCTACCTCTCCCTCTCCAATTACCTCTACCTCTCCCTCCCCTCTCCCGTTACCTCTACCTCTCCCTCCCCTCTCCCGTTACCTCTACCTCTCCCTCTCCCGTTACCTCTACCTCTCCCTCTCCCGTTACCTCTCCCGTTACCTCTACCTCTCCCTCCCCTCTCCGGTTACCTCTACCTCTCCCGTTACCTTTACCTCTCCCTCTCTCGTTACCTCTACCTCTCCCTCTCCCTCTCCTGTTACCTCTCCCTCTCCCGTTACCTCTACCTCTCCCTCCCCTCTCCCGTTACCTCTCCCTCTCCCGTTACCTCTCCCTCTTCCGTTCCCTCTACCTCTCCCTCTCCCTCTCCAATTACCTCTACCTCTCCCTCCCCTCTCCCGTTACCTCTACCTCTCCCTCCCCTCTCCCGTTACCTCTACCTCTCCCTCCCCTCTCCCGTTACCTCTCCCTCTCCGGTTACCTCTCCCTCTCCCGTTACCTCTACCTCTCCCTCTCCCTATCCAATTACCTCTATCTCTCCCTCCCCTCTCCCGTTACCTCTACCTCTCCCTCCCCTCTCCCGTTACCTCTACCTCTCCCTCTCCCGTTACCTCTACCTCTCCCTCTCCCTCTCCCGTTACCTCTACCTCTCCCTCCCCTCTCCCGTTACCTCTACCTCTCCCTCCCCTCTCCCGTTACCTCTACCTCTCCCTCTCCCTCTCCCGTTACCTCTACCTCTCCCTCTCCCATTACCTCTACCTCTCCCTCCCCTCTCCCGTTACCTCTACCTCTCCCTCCCCTCTCCCGTTACCTCTACCTCTCTCTCCCCCTCTCTCCTCTCATTTACATCTCATGATGTTTACAGAGAGAACATCTCCTGGCATCTCCAGTCTAACCATCCCTTCACCACTGTTTACCTCGGGCTTTGATGCAAAACAGCGCTTCCCTCCGCCTCCTCTCTTCTTCTCCCTTTGTTTCTCCTCTCCTTTATATTTCTCCATCCCTCTGTATAAGTTGTCATTTGTTGCCCATTGTCTCGGCTGTATTTAGTGGTGGGGAGATTAGCCATGCAGGCAGCTGTGAATGGGCTGCAGCTGTCTGTTAAGGATTAGGGGAGTATAATCAAAGTAGTTCTAATGTGGCTCGTAATGATGATCTGTGGGGACAGAGCTCTTTAAACAGATAATGATGGCTGCCCAAGATGACTCGCTTGTGTTGGAGTCGCTTGTTGTAGCCTGGTGGTTTCCTGTAGGCCTACGGTATAGTCTACGCAAGGTGGGTGTGGAACCTGTAGTACGGGGACTGTTTTCTCAGGGTAGAAGAGAACCCGGCATCTCGGATCAAATCTCGGATCAAATCGCAGTTGAGGTTCTTTTTGTTGTTTCGCACACGCGAATCCAGGAGAGTTGTCTTGTGTCTGCGTTGCCGTGGTAACCACCTTGCTGGTGTTGATTGAAGAACAGGTTTCATCTGTGAACCTCTGGTGTTGATTAATATGCTGTTCATATTTTAACACAGTACGCTCTGACAGTTGGTATGCCACAATCAGCTTGGCCATAGCCCGTTAGGAAAGAGAATTTATCCACCTTCGCTTAAGTAGGTGATTAGAGCCAAGTACAGAACATTAATTTCAGCAGTGCAGAGTCGGTCATGTTAACATACAACAGGAACGTGAATCTGTGCTAGGCCGTGAAGAATCTCCAGGTGGAGATATAGCCTACTAGATGAGGTCGTCTTGGTGACGCCACTGTAGATCCACTTCAGATGAATGGCTCTGAGATCCTTGGCATGACACCTCCCCCTAACTACAACCCCTCCCCCAATCTCACAGCCAGTCTAGGATGATATAGGCTAAAAATAGACTGTCCCTGCCAGAGCTCCAAGGATATGCATATTCTCATACTGCCACCGTCACCCGACACACACAGGAGCAATGCTTCAGCTCTGACCGTGGCCAATCAGAGCCGACTCAGGTGACATTTAATTGGGTTTGCGATGTGAAGATGGAGGGAGGACTTGTTTCTAGAGGTGGATGGACCCACTGCTGGGAAGGAGGTGTGAATTTGAATTTGCCAATTTAAATGGGTCTGCTAAAAATGTACTGTACTGTATTGTTACCATGTCTGTACCTCTCTCTGTCTGTACCTCTCTCTGTACCTCTCTCTTTCTGCTAAAAATGTACTGTACTGTATTGTTACCATGTCTGTACCTCTCTCTGTCTGTACCTCTCTCTGTACCTCTCTCTCTCTGCTAAAAATGTATTGTACTGTATTGTTACCATGTCTGTACCTCTCTCTCTCTGCTAAAAATGTACTGTACTGTATTGTTACCATGTATGTACCTCTCTCTGTCTGTACCTCTCTCTGTACCTCTCTCTCTCTGCTAAAAATGTACTGTACTGTATTGTTACCATGTCTGTACCTCTCTCTCTCTGCTAAAAATGTACTGTACTGTATTGTCACCATGGCTGTACCTCTCTCTCTTTACCTCTATCTCTGTACCTCTATCTCTGTACCTCTCTCTCTCTCTCTCTCTCTCTCTCTCTCTCTCTCTCTCTCTCTCTCTCTCTCTCTCTCTCTGTCTCTCTGTCTCTGTCTCTGTCTCTGTCTCTGTCTCTGTCTCTGTCTCTGTCTCTGTCTCTCTCTCTCTCTCTGTCTGTCTCTCTGTCTCTCTGTCTCTGTCTCTGTCTCTGTCTCTGTCTCTGTCTCTGTCTCTGTCTCTCTCTCTCTCTCTGTCTCTCTCTCTGTCTGTCTCTCTCTCTCTCTCTCTCTCTCTCTCTCTCTCTCTCTCTCTTCCAACCACACACACATGATATTCTCACTGCTTTACACCCAGGCCTTCCTGTTCAACAAGGTCACTGCCGTCAGGTATCACCCACCTACAAACTAGCAACAGCTACCACTTGAATCCTGTCAACAGTGAATATGACACTATTGTTTCCTGCTCGCCCATTCCCAGCACTGCATGTGTCTGTCTGTCTCTGTCTCGTTGTGTCTCTGTGTGTTTCAGGGGAGAAAGAGTGTGCTTGTGTGTGAAGGAGTCATCGGGTGCAGTCGTAGTCGGGTGCTAAACTGGTAGCGTAGCGCGGAGTGTTGTGATATGACCCGCAGCTGACTCACAGCTCTGAGCAGATGATGGAAGACAAAACTCACACTGAGACCAGAGAAATGAGAGGGAAAAAGAGAGGGGGAAAAACAGTGTTTCTATCGCTGACGCTGTCTCTCAAATAATGAGAAGCGAGAGAGAGAGAGAGAGAGAGAGAGAGAGAGAGAGAAAGAGGAAGAGAGAGAGAAAGTGAAAGAGAGATGTCTTCCCCCCCATTGTTCTCTCTCTCTCTCTCACTCCCCCTCTCTCTCTCCCCTCTCTCTGTTCCTCTCTCTCCCTGGTGAAGCCCTCATGCTGTTAGAGACAGATGCCTTGGTGAACTGTGAGGAATGCTGCTACTGTGGCTTGTTTCTCAGTCAGGGGCTTAGCTCACTGCCTGCCTGCTTCACACACATGGGAAGCAGCACAAAGAGAAGATTTATGTGCAGGCACACACACACATACGCACTGTAACGCACACACACACACATACGCACTGTAACGCACACACACACACATACGCACTGTAACGCACACACACACACACATACGCACTGTAACGCACACACACACACACACATACACACGGCACACACACCGATAATATCGTTGAAATGGGAAGCGCTCGTGGCTACCTCTGTTTTATAGCATCACAGGCTTTTCTACTATTGGTTACTCTATAACAGGCCTTATAGAGAGGAAAAGGTAGCTTCTATACAACAGGCAAGTAACTGTTATTTCCAGAATTCTTAATTCATGCTAATTGTGCTAATGTTAAAAGCTAAAAAAAAAAACAGTTTTGTTTTGCATAAAGGACATTATTGAATATCCTGACCCCCCTTTTTTGTGTGTATTTGATTAGGATCCCCATTAACTGTTGTGAAAGCAGCAGCTACTCTTCCTGGGGTCAACACAAAACATGAAACATGACATAATACACAACATTAATAGAACAGATCAAGGACAGAACTACCTACATTTAAAAATGGCACACTTAGCCTACATGTCAATACAAACACACAAAATATCTCCTTTCATGGTTGAATCTGAACTTCACCATAGAAGACAACAGTAGAATCTGAACTTCACCATAGAAGACAACAGTAGAATCTGAACTTCACCATAGAATACAACAGTAGAATCTGAACTTCACCATAGAAGACAACAGTAGAATCTGAACTTCACCATAGAAGACAACAGTAGAATCTGAACTTCGCCATAGAAGACAAGAGTAGAAGGCAATTAAACAATATGATACTCAACAGAGCTGTCTGCACTCTTAGAATAAAAGGTGCTATCTAGAACCTAAAATAGTCATTCAGCTGTCCCTATAGGAGAGCACTTTTGAGTTCCATTTAAGACCCTTTCCACATTGTGTTCTACATGGAACCCAAAAGTGTTCTACCAGGAACCCTTTTTTACTAAGAGTATATTTCTCTATGGATGATCTGACAGTTCCTGCCGAGATGACCACATTGACACATTCTGACATGAGAATGAACATCTTCCATGTTCTGAAGGCTATTTCTACCCGCTGCTGTTGGAGACGTGGTTTCTATCCTGGAGCGAGAACAGAAATACCTGGGTTAGGATTTGTTCCTGGCGACCCTCTGTCCTCTCTGTGGCTCTGTGAATAGAACAGAGAGAGAGCCTTGCCGTTGGTGGAAGTTTACATCCCAGGATTATCTAGAGGAGGACGCTGAGCTTCAATGTAAACTCCATAAATACAGAACAACAACCTCTTTGAGCGTCCTACAGATGTAGGATCTTAATTCGATCACCCTACTGCAGGAGAACTTTGAGGTATTTCCACTTTGACATTACAGACTTGATTTTCCCTTGTATCAACCCCTACAATCATATCCATTAATTATAATCCATATAATAATTCACATTTCCTGTTGCTGCAGGATTATTTTCCTGATGTAGCAAACTGGCTCAAATTAAAATCTTACATCTGCATGTTCTGTAACACTTGCGAGAGTTTTGATGGGTTACCTACTGTAAGATACTTTTCCAGGTTGTGATATAGCATGTGTCAGTGTTTTCCAGGTTGTGATATAGGATATGTCAGTGTTTTCCAGGTTGTGATATAGAATGTGTCAGTGTTTTCCAGGTTGTGATATAGGATGTGTCAGTGTTTTCCAGGTTGTGATATAGGATGTGTCAGTGTTTTCCAGGTTGTGATACAGGATGTGTCAGTGTTTTCCAGGTTGTGATATAGGATGTGTCAGTGTTTTCCAGGTTGTGATATAAGATGTGTCAGTGTTTTCCAGGTTGTGATATAAGATGTGTCAGTGTTTTCCAGGTTGTGATATAGGATGTGTCAGTGTTTTCCAGGTTGTGATATAGGATATGTCAGTGTTTTCCAGGTTGTGATACAGGATGTGTCAGTGTTTTCCAGGTTGTGATATAGGATATGTCAGTGTGTTCCAGGTTGTGATATAGGATGTGTCAGTGTTTTCCAGGATGTGATACAGGATGTGTCAGTGTTTTCCAGGTTGTGATATAAGATGTGTCAGTGTTTTCCAGGTTGTGATATAGGATATGTCAGTGTTTTCCAGGTTGTGATATAGGATATGTCAGTGTTTTCCAGGTTGTGATATAGGATGTGTCAGTGTTTTCCAGGTTGTGATATAGGATATGTCAGTGTTTTCCAGGTTGTGATACAGGATGTGTCAGTGTTTTCCAGGTTGTGATATAAGATGTGTCAGTGTTTTCCAGGTTGTGATATAGGATATGTCAGTGTTTTCCAGGTTGTGATATAGGATATGTCAGTGTTTTCCAGGTTGTGATACAGGATGTGTCAGTGTTTTCCAGGTTGTGATATAAGATGTGTCAGTGTTTTCCAGGTTGTGATATAGGATATGTCAGTGTTTTCCAGGTTGTGATATAGGATGTGTCAGTGTTTTCCAGGTTGTGATATAGGATGTGTCAGTGTTTTCCAGGTTGTGATACAGGATGTGTCAGTGTTTTCCAGGTTGTGATACAGGATGTGTCAGTGTTTTCCAGGTTGTGATATAAGATGTGTCAGTGTTTTCCAGGTTGTGATATAGGATATGTCAGTGTTTTCCAGGTTGTGATATAGGATGTGTCAGTGTTTTCCAGGTTGTGATATAAGATGTGTCAGTGTTTTCCAGGTTGTGATATAGGATGTGTCAGTGTTTTCCAGGTTGTGACATAAGATGTGTCAGTGTTTTCCAGGTTGTGATATAGGATGTGTCAGTGTTTTCCAGGTTGTGATACAGGATGTGTCAGTGTTTTCCAGGTTGTGATATAAGATGTGTCAGTGTTTTCCAGGTTGTGATATAAGATGTGTCATTGTTTTCCAGGTTGTGATATAGGATGTGTCAGTGTTTTCCAGGTTGTGATATAGGATGTGTCAGTGTTTTCCAGGTTGTGATATAAGATGTGTCAGTGTGTTCCAGGTTGTGATATAGGATATGTCAGTGTTTTCCAGGTTGTGATATAGGATGTGTCAGTGTTTTCCAGGTTGTGATATAAGATGTGTCAGTGTTTTCCAGGTTGTGATATAGGATGTGTCAGTGTTTTCCAGGTTGTGATATAGGATGTGTCAGTGTTTTCCAGGTTGTGATATAGGATGTGTCAGTGTTTTCCAGGTTGTGATACAGGATGTGTCAGTGTTTTCCAGGTTGTGATATAGGATGTGTCAGTGTTTTCCAGGTTGTGATATAGGATCTGTCAGTGTTTTCCAGGGTGTGATACAGGATCTGTCAGTGTTTTCCAGGTTGTGATATAGGATGTGTTCGTGTTTTCCAGGTTGTGATAAAGGTCATTGTGTTGGTGACTGGATTGAAGCTAGTCTGCAGCCAATAGCTCAGGCCTGGGGTTATGTGCCTCAGTACAGAATGATAGACATGTTAATTTCTACGGAGCTCTCTTTCACGCACACCCAGCGTCACTCTTTAACTCTCTCTTTATCTCTCTCTCTATCTCTCTCTATCTCTCTCTAACTCTCTCTCTATCTCACTCTCTAAATTTCTCTCTATCTCTAACTCACTCTCTAACTCTCGCTATCTATCTCTCTTTCTAAATTTCTCTCTATCTCTAACTCACTCTCTAACTCACTCTCTAACTCCCTCTCTATCTCTAACTCTCTATCTAACTCTCTCTCTATCTCACTCTCTAAATTTCTCTCTATCTCTAACTCACTCAATTCAATTCAATTCAAGGGCTTTATTGGCATGGGAAACGTGTTAACATTGCCAAAGCAAGTGAGGTAGATAATATATAAAGTGAATATATAAAGTGAAATAAACAATACATATTAACAGTAAACATTACACATACAGAAGTTTCAAAACATAAAGACAGTACAAATGTCATATTATATATATACAGTGTTTTAACAATGTACAAATGGTTAAAAGATAAAAGATACAAGATAAAATAAATAAGCATAAATATGGGTTGTATTTACAATGGTGTTTGTTCTTCACTGGTTGCCCTTTTCTCGTGGCAACACGTCACAAATCTTGCTGCTGTGATGGCACACTGTGGATTTTCACCCAGTAGATATGGGAGTTTATCAAAATTGGATTTGTTTTCGAATTCTTTGTGGATCTGTGTAATCTGAGGGAAACATGTCTCTCTAATATGGTCATACATTGGGCAGGAGGTTAGGAAGTGCATCTCAGTTTCCACCTCATTTTGTGGGCAGTGTGCACATAGCCTGTCTTCTCTTGAGAGCCATGTCTGCCTACGGCGGCATTTCTCAATAGCAAGGCTATGCTCACTGAGTCTGTACATAGTCAAAGCTTTCCTTAATTTTGGGTCAGTCACAGTGGTCAGGTATTCTGCCTCTGTGTACTCTCTGTGTAGGGCCAAATAGCATTCTAGTTTGCTCTGTTTTTTTGTTAATTCTTTCCAATGTGTCAAGTAATTATCTTTTTGTTTTCTCATGATTTGGTTGGGTCTAATTGTGCTGCTGTCCTGGGGCTCTGTAGGGTGTGTTTGTCCCATTTTGTGAAGTCTTGGTTGGTGAGCGGACCCCAAACCTCACAACCGTAAAGGGCAATGGGCTCTATGACTGATTCAAGTATTTTTAGCCAAATCCTAATTGGTATGTTGAAATGTATGTTCCTTTTGATAGCATAGAATGCCCTTCTTGCCTTGTCTCTCAGATCGTTCACAGCTTTGTGGAAGTTACCTGTGGCGCTGATGTTTAGGCCAAGGTATGTATAGTTTTTTGTGTGCTCTAGGGCAACAGTGTCTAGATGGAATTTGTATTTGTGGTCCTGGTGACTGGACCTTTTTGGAACACCATTATTTTGGTCTTACTGAGATTTACTGTCAGGGCCCAGGTCTGACAGAATCTGTGCATAAGATCTAGGTGCTGCTGTAGGCCCTCCTTGGTTGGTGACAGAAGCACCAGATCATCAGCAAACAGCAGACATTTGACTTCAGATTCTAGTAGGGGGAGACTTTTCTAGTGCCCGCGCCAATTCGTTGATGTATATGTTGAAGAGGGTGGGGCTTAAGCTGCATCCCTGTCTCACCCCACGACCCTGTGTGAAGAAATGTGTGTGTTTTTTGCCAATTTTAACCGCACACTTGTTGTTTGTGTACATGGATTTTATAATGTTGTATGTTTTACCCCCAACACCACTTTCCATCAGTTTGTATAGCAGACCCTCATGCCAAATTGAGTCGAAGGCTTTTTTGAAATCAACAAAGCATGAGAAGACTTTGCCTTTGTTTTGGTTTGTTTGGTTGTCAATTAGAGTGTGCAGGGTGAATACATGGTCTGTTGTACGGTAATTTGGTAAAAAGCCAATTTGACATTTGCTCAGTACATTGTTTTCATTGAGGAAATGTACGAGTCTGCTGTTAATGATAATGCAGAGGATTTTCCCAAGGTTACTGTTGACGCATATTCCACGGTAGTTATTGGGGTCAAATTTGTCTCCACTTTTGTGGATTGGGGTGATCAGTCATTGGTTCCAAATATTGGGGACGATGCCAGAGCTAAGGATGATGTTAAAGAGTTTTAGTATAGCCAATTGGAATTTGTTGTCTGTATATTTGATCATTTCATTGAGGATACCATCAACACCACAGGCCTTTTTGGGTTGGAGGGTTTTTATTTTGTCCTGTAACTCATTCAATGTAATTGGAGAATCCAGTGGGTTCTGGTAGTCTTTAATAGTTGATTCTAAGATCTGTATCACTCTCTAACTCCCTCTCTATCTCTAACTCTCTCTCTAACTCTCTATCTAACTCTCTCTAACTCTATCTCTCGCTCTAACTTTCTAACTGTCTCTCTAACTTCAAGCTGCTTTATTGGCATGAAAAACATTGTGTCAATATTGCCAAAGCAACTATGTATACAATATACATTGTAACAAAATTATAAACGATAGCAAATAATCATATAAAATGGTAGTAAATAATAATACTAAATTAAATACAAAAATAATACAAATAAAATGGTAACAGTCAATAGTAGAAATGTAATAAATAGACAAATCTAAATATGGAAAATGAAACTATAACTAACTTATAACTAAATAACGGTCATCTTCACCATTATATCAGTACTACAACTACCATCATCATCATTACTACTACCACCACCATCACTAAAGTGCTATCATTACCATTACCACCCATACCACTACTACTACCACCATCACTAAACTTTTATCATTACCATTACCACCCATACCACTACCACTACTACTACCACCACCATCACTAAACTGTCAGTAATACCATTACCACCCATACCACTACTACTACTACTACTACCACCATCACTAAACTGTTATAATTACCATTACCACCTATACCACTACTACTACTACTAAAACCATCACTAAACTGTTATCATTACCATTACCACCCATACCACTACTACTACTACTACCACCACATCACTAAACTGTTATCATTACCATTATCACCCATTCCACTATTACTACTACTACCACCATCAATAAACTGTTATCATTACCATTACCACGCATACCACTACTACTACTACTACCACCACCATCACGAAACTGTCATCATTACCATTACCACCCATACCACTACTACTACTACTACCACCAACATCACTAAACTGTTATCATTACCATTACCACCCATACCCCTACTACTACTACCACCACCACTAAACTGTTATCATTACCATTACCACCCAAACCACTACTACTACTACCACCACCATCACTAAACTGGTATCATTACCATTACCACCCATACCACTACTACTACTACCACCACCACTAAACTGTTATCATTACCATTACCACCCATACCACTACTACTACTACTACCACCACCATCATTAAACTGTTATCATTACCATTACCACCCATACACTACTACTACTACTAATACCACCACCACTAAAATGTAATCATTACCATTACCACCCATACAACTACTACCACTACTACCACTACCACCACCATCACTAAACTGTTATCACTACCATTACCACCCATACCACGACTACTACTACCACCACCATCACTAAACTGTTATCATTACCATTACCACCCATACCACTACTACTACTACCACTACCACTAAACCGTTATCATTACCATTACCACCCATACCACTACTACTACTACCACCATCACTAAACTGTCACCATTACCATTACGACCCATACCACTGCTACTACTACTACTACCACCACCATCACGAAGCTGTCATCAATTACCATTACCACCCATACCACTACTACTACTACTACCACCACCTTCACTAAACTGTTATCACTACCATTACCACCCATACCACTACTACTACTACCACTACCACTAAACCGTTATCATTACCATTACCACCCATACCACTACTACTACTACCACCATCACTAAACTGTCACCATTACCATTACGACCCATACCACTGCTACTACTACTACTACCACCACCATCACGAAGCTGTCATCAATTACCATTACCACCCATACCACTACTACTACTACTACCACCACCTTCACTAAACTGTTATCACTACCATTACCACCCATACCACTACTACTACTACTACTACTACTACTACTACCACCACCATTACTAAACTGTTATCATTACCATTATCACCCATTACACTACTACTACCACCGCCATCACTAAACTGTTATCATTACCATTACCACCCATACCACTACTACTACTACCACCACCATCACGAAACTGTCATCATTACCATTACCACCCATACCACTACTACTACTACTACCCCCACCTTCACTAAACTGTTATCACTACCATTTCCATCCAAACCACTACTACTACTACCACCACCATCACGAAACTGTCATCATTACCATTACCACCCATACCACTACTACTACTACTACCCCCACCTTCACTAAACTGTTATCACTACCATTACCACCCATACCACTACTACTACTACTACTACCACCACCATCACTAAACTGTCATCATTACCATTACCACCCATACCACTACCTCTACTACTACTACCACCACAATCACTAAACGGGTCATCATTATCATTACCACCCATACCACTACTACTACTACTACTACCACCACAATCACTAAACTGTCATCATTACCATTACCACCTATACCACTACTACTACTACTACTACCACCACAATCACTAAACTGTCATCATTACCATTACCACCCATACCACCACTACTACTACTACTACTACCACCACCATCACTAAACTGCTATCATTACCATTACCACCCAAACCACTACTACTACTACTACCACCATCACTAAACTGTTATCATTACCATTACCCCCCATACCACTACTACTACTACTACTACCACCATCACTAAACTGTTATCACTACCATTACCACCCATACCACTACTACTACTACTACCACCATCACTAAACTGTTATCATTACCATTACCACCCATACCACTACTACTACTACTACTACCACCATCACTAAACTGTTATCATTACCATTACCACCCATACACTACTACTACTACTACTACCACCATCACTAAACTGTTATCACTACCATTACCACCCATACCACAACTACTACTACTACTACCACCACCATCACTAAACTAAACTGTCATCATTACCATTACCACCCATACCACTACCTCTACTACTACTACCACCACAATCACTAAACTGTTATCATTACCATTACCACCCATACACTACTACTACTACTACTACCACCATCACTAAACTGTTATCACTACCATTACCACCCATACCACTACTACTACTACTACCACCACCATCACTAAACTGTCATCATTGCCTTTACCACCCATACTACTTCTACTACTACTACTACTACTACTACTACCACCATCACTAAACTGTTATCATTACCATTACCCCCATACCACTACTACTACTACTACCACCACCATCACTAAACTGCTATCATTACCATTACCACCCAAACCACTACTACTACTACTACCACCATCACTAAACTGTTATCATTACCATTACCCCCATACCACTACTACTACTACTACTACCATCCTTCACTAAACTGTTATCACTACCATTACCACCCATACCACTACTCCTACTACTACCACCACCATCACTAAACTGGTATCATTACCATTACCACCCATAGCACTACTACTACTACTACTACTACTACTACTACTACCCCATCACTAAACTGTCATCATTATCATTACCACCCATACCACTACTACTACTACTACTACCACCACCATCACTAAACTGTCATCATTGCCTTTACCACCCATACTACTACTACTACTACTACTACTACCACCATCACTAAACTGTTATCATTACCATTACCAACCACACCACTACTACTACTACTACTACCACCACCATCACGAAACTGTCATCATTGCCATTACCACCCATACTACTACTACTACTACTACTACTACCACCACCATCACTAAACTGTTATCATTACCATTACCACCCATACCACTACTACTACTACTACTACCACCATCACTAAACTGTCATCATTACCATTACCACCCATACCACTACTACTACTACTACTACCACCACCATAACTAAACTGTTATCATTACCATTACCACACATACCACTACTTCTACTACTACCACCACCATAACGAAACTGTCATCATTACCATTACCACCCATACCACTACTACCACTATTACCACCACCACCATCACTAAACTGTTATCATTACCATTACCACCGATACCACTACTACTACTACTACCACCACCATCATTAAACTGTTATCATTACCATTACCACCAATACCACTACTATTACTAATACCACACCACTAAACTGTTATCATTACCATTACCACCCATACACTACTACTACTACTACCACCACCATCACTAAACTGTCAGTATTACCATTACCACCCATACCACTACTACCACTACTACCACTACCACCACCATCAGTAAACTGTTATCACTACCATTACCACCCACACCACTACTACTACTACTACTACTACTAATACCACCATCACTAAACTTTCATCATTACCAATACCACCCATACCACTACTACTACTACTACTACCACCATCACTAAACTGGTATCATTACCATTACCACCCATACCACTACTACTACTACCACCACCATCACTAAACTGGTATCATTACCATTACCACCCATAGCACTACTACTACTACTACTACTACTACTACCCCCATCACTAAACTGTCATCATTACCATTACCACCCATACCACTACTACTACTACTACCACCACCATAACTAAACTGTTATCATTACCATTACCACCCATACCACTACTACTACTACCACCACCATCACTAAACTGTCAGTATTACCATTATCACCCATACCACTACTACTACTACCACCACCATCACTACACTGTTATCATTACCATTACCACCCATACCACTACTACTACTACCACCATCACTAAACTGTTATCATTACCATTACCACCCATACCACTACTACTACTACTACTACCACCATCACTAAACTGTTATCACTACCATTACCACCCACACCACTACTACTACCACCACCATCACTAAACTGTTATCATTACCATTACCACCCATACCACTACTACTACTACCACCACCATCACTAAACTGTCAGTATTACCATTACCACCCATACCACTACTACTACTATTACTACCACCACCATCACTAAACTGTTATCATTACCATTACCACCCATACCACTACTACTACTACTACTACCACCATCACTAAACTGTTATCACTACCATTACCACCCACACCACTACTACTACCACCACCATCACTAAACTGTTATCATTACCATTACCACCCATACCACTACTACTACTACCACCACCATCACTAAACTGTCAGTATTACCATTACCACCCATACCACTACTCCTACTACTACTACCACCGCCATCACTAAACTGTTATCATTACCATTACCACCCATACCACTACTACTACTACCACCACCATCACTAAACTGTCAGTATTACCATTACCACCCATACCACTACTACTACTATTACTACCACCACCATCACTAAACTGTTATCATTACCATTACCACCCATACCACTACTACTACTACTACTACCACCATCACTAAACTGTTATCACTACCATTACCACCCACACCACTACTACTACCACCACCATCACTAAACTGTCAGTATTACCATTACCACCCATACCACTACTACTACTATTACTACCACCATCACTAAACTGTTATCATTACCATTACCACCCATACCACTACTATTTGGAATGATAAACAATAACAATAATAGTAACAATAAGTAAGTTACTGCTTACTGTGCAGATGTTATTATTCAGTGTCCCTCAGGCTATGGCAGGAAAATACATATTTGGCTCCAAGAGGAGCCATTGCTCCTTCGCCCATGAATATTATTAGTTTTTCCTCTGGGTTTAATAAATACAAATTTGGAATAAATGTAGTAATTTCTGTGATAAATGAATCTCTTTGTGAGGAATATTTATCACAGTAAAGGAGAAAGTGTATCTCTGTCTCTACCTCTCCTATTGTCTAGTGACCACATCCTCTTTGGTTAGCCATGTATTTTTATGTCTGCCGGTTTCTATTGCCAATCAGTGGTCACAGCCTGTACTTGGTAAGGATTTGTCTCTGTCTCTCACTGTCAGCCTGTACTTGGTAAGGATCTGTCTCTGCTTCGTATCTATGACAGAGTAGAGATAATCAGCCAATTCATATTCTCTGTTTAGGGTCAGATAGCAATTTAGTCGGCTTTGGGATTTTGTTTCATTTTTCCAATGTGGTAAATGTGATTCCTTTGATTGGTTCATGATTTTGTTTATTGGAATTCTTTCTTTTGAAGCAGTGCTGGTGTCAGCTTGGTTGGTGAGGTCCAACACCAGCTGACTGAGAGGGCTCGTTTCTGGGCTCAGCTCTTGGGTTTGAAGTGCTTTAAATTGCAGACTTGAATTTGGACTTGAATTTAGATGTAGCCAAAAATGTTATGATATTTTCTGTATTTTCATTATTACTGGAAAGCAGCCCAATTCTGCCCTACATGCATTAGTTGGTGTATTTCTCTGGACTTGTAGAATATTCCGACAGAATTCTGCATGTAGGGCTTCAATTGGATGTTTGTCCCACATAAAGTCCAGTTTATTGAGTGGCCCCCAAACCTCACTTCCATAAAGAGCTATTGGTAGGATTACACTGTCAAATATTTTAGTCCAAATTCTAATTGGATGTTGATTTTGAATAATTTCATTTTTATTGCATACAATGCTCACTCTCTCTCTAACTCTCTCTCTAACTCTCTCTCTAATTCGCTCTCTATCTCTCTCTGTCTCTCTAACTCTCTCTCTAACTTTCTCTCTAACTCACTAACTCTCTAACACTAACTCTCTATCTCTAACGCTCTCTCTAACCCCTTTCTCTCTCTATCTCTCTCTCTAATTATCTCTCTAACTCACTCTATAACTCTCTAACTCTGTCTTTATCTCTCTCTCTAACTCTCTATCTCTCTAACACTCTCTCTCTAACTCTCTCTCAATTCAATTCCATTCAAGGGGCTTTATTGGCATGGGAAACATATGTTAACATTGCCAAAGCAAGTGAGGTAGATAATATACAAAAGTGAAATAAACAGTAAAAATGAACAGTAAACATTACACTCACAGAAGTTCCAAAAGAATAAACACATTACAAATGTCATATTATGTATAGACAGTAGGGAAAACAAGTATTTGATACACTGCCGATTTTGCAGGTTTTCCTACTTACAAAGCATGTAGAGGTCTGTAATTTTTATCATATGTACATTTTAATTGTGAGAGACGGAATCTAAAACAAAAATCCAGAAAATCACATTGTATGATTTTTAAGTAATTAATTTGCATTTTATTGCATGACATAAGTATTTGATCACCTACCAACCAGTAAGAATTCCGGCTCTCACAGACCTGTTAGTTTTTCTTTAAGAAGCCCTCCTGTTCTCCACTCATTACCTGTATTAACTGCACCTGTTTGAACTCATTACCTTTATAAAAGACACCTGTCCACTCACTCAATCAAACAGACCTCTCCACAATGGCCAAGACCAGAAAGCTGTGTAAGGACATCAGGGATAAATTGTAGACCTGCACAAGGATGGGATGGGCTACAGGACAATAGGCAAGCCGCTTGGTGAGAAGGCAACAACTGTTGGCGCAATTATTCGAAAATGGAAGAAGTTCAAGATGGCGGTCAATCACCCTCGGTCTGGGGCTTCATGCAAGATCTCACCTCGTGGGGCATCAATTATCATGAGGAAGGTGAGGGATCAGCCCAGAACTACACGGCAGGACCTGGTCAATGACCTGAAGAGAGCTGGGACCACAGTCTCAAAGAAAACCATTAGTAACACATTACGCAGTCATGGATTAAAATCGTCCGGCGCACGCAAGGTCCCCCTGCTCAAGCCAGCGCATGTCCAGGCCCGTCTGAAGTTTGCCAATGACCATCTGGATGATCCAGAGGAGGAATTGGAGAAGGTCATGTGGTCTGATGAGACAAAAATAGAGCTTTTTGGTCTAAACTCCACTCGCCGTGTTTGGAGGAAGAAGAAGGATGAGTACAACCCCAAAAACACCATCCCAACCGTGAAGCACGGAGGTGGAAACATCATTCTTTGGGGATGCTTTTCTGCAAAGGGGACAGGACGACTGCACCGTATTGAGGGGAGGATGGATGGGGCCATGTATCGCAAGATCTTGGTCAACAACCTCCTTCCCTCAGTAAGAGCATTGAAGATGGGTGGGTCTTCCAGCACGACAACGACCCAAAACACACAGCCAGTGCAACCAAGGAGTTGCTCCGTAAGAAGCATCTCAAGGTTCTGGAGTGGCCTAGCCAGTCTCCAGACCTGAACCCAATAGAAAATCTTTGGAGGGAGCTGAAAGTCCGTATTGCCCAGCGACAGCCCCGAAACCTGAAGGATCTGGAGAAGGTCTGTATGGAGGAGTGGGCCAAAATCCCTGCTGCAGTGTGTGCAAACCTGGTCAAGAACTACAGGAAACGTATGATCTCTGTAATTGCAAACAAAGGTTTCTGTACCAAATATTAAGTTCTACTTTTCTGATGTATCAAATAAATATGTCATGCAATAAAATGCAAATTAATTACTTTAAAATCATACAATGTGATTTTCTGGATTTTTGTTTTAGATTCCGTCTCTCACAGTTGAAGTGTACCTATGATAAAAATTACAGACCTCTACATGCTTTGCAAGTAGGAAAACCTGCAAAATCAGCAGTGTATCAAATACTTGTTCTCCCCACTGTATACAGTGTTGTAACAATGTACACATGTACACATCTTCTCCGGGTTCATCTCTCTGTAGGTGATGGCTTTGTTATGGAAGGTTTGGGAATCGCTTCCTTTTAGGTGGTTGTAGATTATAACGTCACTTTTCTGGATTTTGATAATTAGCGGGTATTGGCCTAATTATGCTCTGCCTGCATTATTTGGTGTTCTACGTTGTACACAGAGGATATTTTTGCAGAATTCTGCATTCAGAGTCTCAATTTAGTGTTTGTCCCATTTTGTGATTTCTTGGTCGGTGAGCGGACCCCAGACCTCACAACCATAAAGGGCATAACTGATTCAAGTATTATTAGCCAGATCTTAATTGGTATGTTGAATTTTATGTTCCTTTTGATGGCATAGAATGCCCAACTTGCCTTGACTCTCAGATCTTTCAAAGCTTTGTGGAAGTTACCTGTGGCACTGATATTTAGGCCAAGGTATGTATAGTTTTTTGTGTGCTCTACGACTCTCTATCTCTCTAACTCTCTCTTTAACTCTCTCTCTAACTCTCTCTTTAACTCTCTCTCTATCTCTCTCTAACTCCCTCTCTTCCCACACTCCCCACACACGGAATTATGTAATTAACACTCTCTCCTGCTCTCTCACTCACACTCTCTCTCTCACACAAATATACACACACACACCAATACACACACACTTGCATAGAGAGAGAGGCAGCCAGTGTCTCTCTACAAAAGAGTGCTCCCCGCATTTTGTGTCTTTGACATGATCTTCCCTCCCCACAGCGGACGGCAGAGACAAAGCCCTCTACTGAATGGGGGTCAGCTGCAGCACAGCCCTCTGGGAGATTCCTGTTGAGGCTTTTAATGAATGTCATTTTCTTGCATTAACCAGGCCGATTGTTGGATAATGGCCTCCCAACAATAACATTTAACCAATTCCCCTGTCTTTTGGGCCCTGCTCATTTGGGGCTCAGCGGGAGGTGGTAATTGATTGTGTAATTCCAATCAAAGCTGTAAACAGATTGGGTTTCCCTTTATACCCTCTTAGATTAGATCACATCAAAGAGTCACATTATAATAGACTATATTCTGGCCACTGGAACTGTCGAAAACAACGATGCCCAGCCGCGGTCCTCACAACTCTTTACACGCGGAATGGGAGCGTTTTTATCTTAGGCACGGAGGAAAAACACATGCCTTTTATTTGACCTCGGCTCTGTTGTGTTCAAACACGTTTAAATGCTTCATTTTCCTTTCTTCCTTTTTCAGAATTGATTCTAATTCTCTCTGGTTCGGTCTTTAGAAGCCTGGACTGGGGAGCGGGCGGACTGAGCGAGGGTTAGAGGTTAAACGCTCTCGCCAATTTAGATTTACTGGCAGACCAACATAAAAGAGGAAGGGACACATTGTCTCCATGGAAATGTGTGTGTGTGTGTGTGCATGTGTAGTCACTGGACTAGTCCAACTAACTGTCCCCAGAAAGCTATTTATTTACTGATAGGAACACACACACACACACACACACACACACACACACACACATACACACACACACACACACACACACACACACACACACACACACACACACACACACACACACACACACACACACACACACACACACACACACAGATAAAAAGCTGCTGTCTTCAGGGGATTGTGTGTTAGAGTGAATGTTCTTGCTGTAGATCCTTATTGTGTGTCAGAAACATTTACTTTGTAGAGTTACAATAGCTGTGTGACTGGCTGGCTGTCTGTCTGTCTGGCTGGCTGGCTGTCTGGCTTGGTGGGTGTCTGTCTAGAATGGCAATTTAATTCTCACATCAGCACACTCACAGACGGACAGACAGACAGACAGACAGACAGACAGACAGACAGACAGAAAGGCATGCAGACAGACAGACAGACAGACAGACAGACAGACAGACAGACAGACAGACAGACAGACAGACAGACAGACAGACAGTATAGGATTGTCACTACCCAGCAGTAATGACCTGTTTGTTGGGTGTCACCATCTCTGATAACAACAAAACCTTCCCAGAACGTAGGGCAGCGGTTTCTACTCCAGCTCTCTGAGATAACGTTATGGAATCATGTTCCTTGAATGTCAGTAGTGTGCTTTGATGGTCTGAAACAACTTGTATTCCGAGAATGTTGCATGATTGTTCCTGGAACGCTATGTTTCTTCAGAAATCTCAAAACGCAGAACACAATTGTTCGGGTTATTCCTGTGACCTACCTGAAATGGTATGAGAACAAATCTCACCATAGCTTACTTTATCATTAGAAACCTGAGGTCTTTTACCAGGACCTGATTGGACGAGCTGCTGACTCTATCTGTCCTTACCGTTCAATCAAGAGATCACTCCATTCTTTTTACGTCAGGCCTCAGAAATCTGCTGTTTAAAGATCTGTACAGTCCAATCTAGCCAGCGCTCGGTTGGATCGCAGTTCATATAAAACTCACTCTCCTTTTTTCTGCTGACTTAGTGTGATCCAAAGAGGTTGAGCAAATCTAATATACAGTAAAGCGTTTATTGATTTGCAGGCCCTTAATCACTTTGATTTGGCCCAGTTTTGAGTGACCTCAGCTCTCAGGGGTAGGCCCTCGGTATTAGACAGTCACACACTTCAAGGTAAATGTCATTCTGCTATGCCAATCAAACGTTCACAATAAGTTCATCACAAATATGGATATTTTCAGATCCAGAGCTCAAATTCATTGGCTATTGGCTCTTATTCAGTTATGGAAGGTATGGGTGTGTGTGCGTGGGTGTGTGTGCATGCGTGCGCGTGAGTGTATGCTTGGGCATGTGTGTGTGTGACTGCTAAGTGCACAGTAGCTGGCCCTGTGTGTTTACTGAGACTGAACCGTGTCAGCTGGTAAACAATGTAACTTCTCCGTGACCTGTTCTGTTTCCCAGCCCTGTCTGTTTGTTTATTTGTTGTTATTGTTCATGCTAATTATCCTTAATCCCTATCTCCCTCAGCGGATCCTGACCAGCATGAAGCCGCAACACCGCCACAACCAATCAGAGGATACGTTACTGGATGGTGGAGCACAATGGAATGGGTGAGTGGGGGAGGGTAGACGGTCCACTGTGTGAGTGGGTGGAGGGTTGGTAGCGGGTGGGGTGGGGGGCATGATCATGTTGGGGGTGGCTGTACACCCGCTGTCTCTCTCTACAATGATACGACTGAGAAGTAAGCAGTGGTTAATCAAGAGGTCCAACGTAACGCAGCCGCCTTCCTGGTAAATTGTTCTCTGCCGGAGTGTCCCTGATATCACACACACACACACACACACACACATACACACACACACACACACACACACACACACACACACACACACACACACACACACACACACACACACATACACACACACATACACACACACACACACACACACACACACACACACACACACACACACAGTTACCAACACCACTCAGTCTGTCCGGATGGAATACTCCCCCCCCCCCCACCCACCCACCCTCCCCCACCCTCCACCCTCCAGCCCCTCCTTCTCATATCTCTGACATGGAGAACGTGTTCACTAATGGCTAATTAAAACATGCTGTTAATGAATGGCCAACGTGACACGATAAGGAAAGTTACAGAGGGAATTAACACATCGCTTTGTCATCCTCATCCTGCCTTCAGCCCACCATGCAGCTTCAGCCCAGCGCTCTTCAGACCAGGCTGAGGGCCTGACACCATGGCTCAGTACGCAGGCCAGGAAGACCCCAGGGCTCTTCAGACCAGGCTGAGGGCCTGACACCATGGCTCAGTACGCAGGCCAGGAGGGCCCAGAGTTTTTACCATTCTCAAATGGTAAAGAGAAACTCTGATATCCTACAACATAATAACACATAATAACTTAATTTATGTTATCATCTGTGAAGAAATTGTGTGTGCGTGTGTGTGTTCACCCAGTCCTGTTCCTGGGAGTGATGGGGTGCTGGCCAGGGCCGTTGAGGCACTGAACCAGGGGCTTAGGCTGGACCATTAAAGGTCTCCATCACCAGAGGAGGAAATGGAATTACGCTTCACTTCCTGTGAGTCAGGTTACTCACGCCTCAATTACTGCCTGTTGAGCTCTGTCCATCAGAGAGAGAGAGAAAGTGTGTGTGTGTGTGTGTGTGTGTGTGTGTGTGTGTGTGTGTGTGTGTGTGTGTGTGTGTGTGTGTGTGTGTGTGTGTGTGTGTGTGTGTGTGTGTGTGTGTGTGTGTGTGTGTGTGTGAAGAAGTAACAGGTGACTGAGAGAGATAAAACCTTTATTTCCCCAAAAAGTGTCGGTTTGTCTTTATTTTCAAGGTATTCAGTCTTTAACAATGAACGCAGTCATATCGAAATGATAATTCATAGAAACTGTAGTGCGAGTTGTTTTCGAGGAGCTCAGCAGATTTAGAGGACATCTCAGTCATTCCTCCAGCTGCTCTCTAGTCCAGGCGCATACACTCACAGCAGGAGGCAGACCTCACTGAGCAGCCCTCCGTGTCTCCTCCTATGTAATGATTAAACCAGTGTGGGCAGCTCGGGCCATGGTAGGAAGCTCTAGTCTTCATGCTCTGTGAGTCTCAGGAACCTACCAGGGAAAGCTCATTTCCTAACCTGTGGCTGTGTGACCAAAGTATGGGACCTCATGCACACTGTACACACACACGCGCGCACACACACACACACACACACACACACACACACACACACACACACACACACACACACACACACACACACACACACACACACACACACACACACACACAGAGAGAGAGAGAGTTAGGGCAGCAGATTGATGTGGATGTTGTGATCAGTAATCTGATGGATTTGAATCCGCTCCTCTCTCCCCAGTAACATTTCCATAGCAGACGGCTAGCTTAGCCGTCTGAGCCGATGGCTGCTCGTCAGAGGTCAGGGGTCCCTCTGTCTGTCTGTGCTCTCCGCAGTTATCTTCTCTACCTCACCCCACGTCTTGCCTGCCACCAAGATATCTAAATCACACTTGACACACCTGAAGCACTGAAAGCGGCTTCATCCAGATTTTATCGGAGTCTATTTTAATAACGCAGCACTTTTTATGGTCTGACGTATTTATTAACCTGGCCCGGGCTGGAGTGGCAACGGCATCAGGTACCAGCTCCTCCACCGTCAAAAGGCAGTTTGCTCTGGAAATAAAATGAAAAAGGGAGCTTGACAAGTTTATGAAGTAACACAATAGCCGTTCATTACTCTGTCGGAGTGGCACTTGGCTGGGTGGTGTAAGTGGAGGGATTGTCAGGGAGAATCTTCACTGCGCTATAACTTACTCCATAAAGGCTTATTACTCCTGAGGAGGCTCCTGTGAAACACATTGACTGGCATAACTCACCAAGCCTCTTCCTCTGGAGCTGGCAGGTAGAAATGTTTATGGAAAAGGTCAATAACTTGATAACCAAGGTGCTATCGCTCATCAGACCCTCACTGTCATTCACCTGCGATGGAGTTTTTTTTGTCTCTGTCCACACTTATCCAGTTGACTTTTCCCTTTGACTCCACACTTCAGTAGTTGGCTTCATATACCAGAGGCCCTGTTAGAGCTGTAGCTTAGAGCAGATAAGGAGGTCCAATGGAATATGTTGGATTTATGCAGTTTTAAAGAATGAATTCATTTTATGCTGGCGTTTTGGCATTTTGGAGGAAAATATAATTTTATTGCCTCTATATAAATATACCTGGAAGAATTGAATGACAAACGTTAATCATAACTTCACATAGGCCCAGTTGAATAACATGCAGTGGAAAGTCAAGTCAAGCTGGTGTTATGGACCGGGTCATATAGAGAGGTCAAATGGTCTATCAAACTGAATGGCCTCTCTCTTATTCACCCCTTCTTCTATCACTTCCTCTCTCTTATTCACCCCTTCTTTTATCACTTCCTCTCTCTTTTTCACCCCTTCTTCTATCACTTCCTCTCTCTTATTCACCCCTTCTTCTATCACTTCCTCTCTCTTATTCACCCCTTCTTCTATCACTTCCTCTCTCTTATTCACCCCTTCTTCTATCACTTCCTCTCTCTTATTTACCCCTTCTTATATCACTTCCTCTCTCTTATCACCCCTTCTTCTATCACTTCCTCTCTCTTATTCACCCCTTCTATCACTTCCTCTCTCTTATTCACCCCTTCTATCACTTCCTCTCTCATCACCCCTTCTTCTATCACTTCCTCTCTTATTCACCCCTTCTTCTATCACTTCCTCTCTCTTATTCACCCCTTCTTCTATCACTTCCTCTCTCTTATTTACCCCTTCTTATATCACTTCCTCTCTCTTATCACCCCTTCTTCTATCACTTCCTCTCTCTTATTCACCCCTTCTATCACTTCCTCTCTCTTATTCGCCCCTTCTATCACATCCTCTCTCTTATTTACCCCTTCTTCTATCACTTCCTCTCTCTTATTCACCCCTTCTATCACTTCCTCTCTCTTATTCACCCCTTCTATCACTTCCTCTCTCTTATTTACCCCTTCTTCTATCACTTCCTCTCTCTTATTCACCCCTTCTATCACTTCCTCTCTCTTATTTACCCCTTCTTCTATCACTTCCTCTCTCTTATTCACCCCTTCTTCTATCACTTCCTCTCTCTTATTCGCCCCTTCTATCACTTCCTCTCTCTTATTTACCCCTTCTTCTATCACTTCCTCTCTCTTATTCACCCCTTCTATCACTTCCTCTCTCTTATTCACCCCTTCTTCTATCACTTCCTCTCTCTTATTCACCCCTTCTTCTATCACTTCCTCTCTCTTATTTACCCCTTCTTATATAACTTCCTCTCTCTTATCACCCCTTCTTCTATCACTTCCTCTCTCTTATCACCCCTTCTTCTATCACTTCCTCTCTCTTATTCACCCCTTCTATCACTTCCTCTCTCTTATTCGCCCCTTCTATCACTTCCTCTCTCTTATTTACCCCTTCTTCTATCACTTCCTCTCTCTTATTCACCCCTTCTATCACTTCCTCTCTCTTATTCACCCCTTCTATCACTTCCTCTCTCTTATTTACCCCTTCTTCTATCACTTCCTCTCTCTTATTCACCCCTTCTATCACTTCCTCTCTCTTATTTACCCCTTCTTTTATCACTTCCTCTCTCTTATTCACCCCTTCTTCTATCACTTCCTCTCTCTTATTCACCCCTTCTTCTATCACTTCCTCTCTCTTATTCACCCCTTCTTCTATCACTTCCTCTCTCTTATTCACCCCTTCTTTTATCACTTCCTCTCTCTTATTCACCCCTTCTTCTATCACTTCATCTCTCTTATTTACCCCTTCTTCCATCACTTCCTCTCTCTTATTTACCCCTTCTTCTATCACTTCCTCTCTCTTATTCACCCCTTCTTATATCACCTCCTCTCTCTTATTCACCCCTTCTATCACTTCCTCTCTCTTATTCACCCCTTCTTCTATCACTTCCTCTCTCTTATTCACCCCTTCTTCTATCACTTCCTCTCTCTTATTCACCCCTTCTTCTATCACTTCCTCTCTCTTATTCACCCCTTCTTCTATCACTTCCTCTCTCTTATTTACCCCTTCTTATATCACTTCCTCTCTCTTATCACCCCTTCTTCTATCACTTCCTCTCTCTTATTCACCCCTTCTATCACTTCCTCTCTCTTATTTACCCCTTCTTCTATCACTTCCTCTCTCTTATTCACCCCTTCTATCACTTCCTCTCTCTTATTCACCCCTTCTATCACTTCCTCTCTCTTATTTACCCCTTCTTCTATCACTTCCTCTCTCTTATTCACCCCTTTTATCACTTCCTGTCTCTTATTTACCCCTTCTTCTATCACTTCCTCTCTCTTATTCACCCCTTCTTCTATCACTTCCTCTCTCTTATTCACCCCTTCTTCTATCACTTCCTCTCTCTTATTCACCCCTTCTTCTATCACTTCCTCTCTCTTATTCACCCCTTCTTCTATCACTTCCTCTCTCTTATTCACCCCTTCTTCTATCACTTCCTCTCTCGTTTTTACCCCTTCTTCTATCACTTCCTCTCTCTTATTCACCCCTTCTTCTATCACCTCCTCTCTCTTATTCACCCCTTCTATCACTTCCTCTCTCTTATTCACCCCTTCTTCTATCACTTCCTCTCTCTTATTCACCCCTTCTTCTATCATGTCCTCTCTCTTATTCACCCCTTCTTCTATCACTTCCTCTCTCTTATTCACCCCTTTTATCACTTCCTGTCTCTTATTTACCCCTTCTTCTATCACTTCCTCTCTCTTATTCACCCCTTCTTCTATCACCTCCTCTCTCTTATTCACCCCTTCTATCACTTCCTCTCTCTTATTCACCCCTTCTTCTATCACTTCCTCTCTCTTATTCACCCCTTCTTCTATCACGTCCTCTCTCTTATTCACCCCTTCTTCTATCACTTCCTCTCTCTTATTCAATCCTCTCTTCTTTCTCTCTTGATTTCCTCTCCCATCTCTCCATCCATCTTCCCTCTCTTCCGTTTCACTCAGTCAATCCCATTCCTCTGCCCTCACTTTCTCCTCTCTTATCCCTCTCTCTCCTTCTCCTTACCCCATATGTTTCTAAATCTTTCTGTCTCCCTCCCTCTCTCCCATCCCTCCCTCTCTCCCATACCTCTCCCTCCCTCCCTCTCTCCCATACCTCTCCCTCCCTCCCTCTCTCCCATCCCTCCCTCTCTCCCATACCTCTCCCTCTCTCCCTCTCTTTCTCCCTTCCCTCTCTCCCTGTGTAGTGTCTGTGTGAGTTATAGCAGATCTGTGTGGCTTAGAGTCGTGTGTGTGTGTCACGGCTGCCCCCGGGTATGTCATCTTTCCTGTTCCTGTACAGAGGAGGGAGGGAGGGAGGGAGGGAGGGAGGGAGGGAGGGAGGGAGGGAGCCCCTC
>NC_048582.1:17478905-17513905 GCF_013265735.2 Oncorhynchus mykiss
TGACCTGATAAGATAATATATCCTAGACGATAACTATAGGATACATTTAGCTATAGCTCTGACTATAGGGCCCAGAGTTTGTCCTGATGAGGTCATCATATTATTATGGCCTTAAAAAGCCTCTCCAAGAGGATGAACACGACAGCCAAAATGAGCTGCTGCTGGAAGTTATATTGTCTGGATCATACTGGCTCTAGCTAAAGTGTTCAATAAAGTTTATTTTGACTTCCTGTCAGACAGTTAGATCAATGCAATGTCTATGACTGTCTATAGATAGCTGGGGTTGGTGGTGGTGTGTTGTGCAGAGAAGAGCAGTGACCATCGACCCTCCCAGGCTTGTGTCTTTGAATCTCGGGGACCCCCACCCCCTTTCTCCCCCCCTCCTCCTCTCCCCTCCTCCAAAGCATTTTTCTCTTCTTCATTTTTCTTTCACTCTCTTCATCTTCAGTTGCATGATTCATGAAAGTGGAGTCCTGTGTGCTCAGAGGGCCTTTTAACCTGTTCCCCTGGCGCGGGACAGAGAAGGAGAGAGTGAGAGCAGTAGCAGTGATATTGATATGAGAGAGAGCCTCCCTGTAGAGTAGCTCCTCTCTGGGAAAGGAACAGAAGGTCCCTCACTGAAGTCACTCCTTCTTGGGATGTTATCCATGCCCTTTTCTCTCTCTCTGTCTCTGTCTCTGTCTCTGTCTAACTCTCTCTCTAACTCTCTCTCTCTCTAACTCTCTCTCTCTTTCTCTCTCTCTCTCTCTCTCTCCAACTCTCTCTCTAACTCTCTCTCTCTCTCTCTCTCCCTCTCTCTTTCGTTCTTTCTTTCTTTCTTTCTTTCTTTCTTTCTTTCTTTCTTTCTTTCTTTCTTTCTTTCTTTCTTTCTTTCTTTCTTTCTTTCTTTCTTTCTTTCTCTCTCTCTCTCTCTCTCTCTCTCTCTTTCTCTTTCTCTCTCTCTTTCTCTTTCTCTTTCTCTCCCTCTCTCTTTCTCTCCCTCTGTCAGTTATTTTAGAAAAGTCTCAGAAACAGTTTTCCCTCCTTTGTTTGTGTGAGCAGCGGCAGTAGTAGTAGCAGCAGCAGCAGCACGGTGCTGATAGCCTGAGGGCCACTATAGGATGGGAGCCATATTTTGATGGAGGGGTCAGTCTGGTGGATCCAGAGAGGGGCCAGACCTCGGCCCCTTCTATCCCCCCTGGATCCATGGCAGCCCGGGCAGGCCCTGGACCCTCTAAGCCCGTGGAGCACACCTCGTCCAATCACAATGCACTGGGACCATGACCTGTGAGGTGCTGGGGGTCATGGGTTCAAATTTAATACTGCTGTGCCCCTAGGCACGCTGAACTCTCTGCTCACACATACACACACACTCCTCCTCCTACTACTTTACGTTGCTGTGTTTAACTGGGGGTCGATGATTTGCAAGTTGCTTTGGATAAAAGCTTTTGGTTAAATTGATTCATGACTGTGGGCGAACTGGGGGCCGGCGATGGTGAATGGTCCTGGGCATGATGTCATTGAGAGAGAGGTTTCAATGTGTGAGATTATATATTGTATGTCAGTGTGGATGACATAGTAAGAGAGGGACAGTGAGGGGCCTACTCCTCTGTTTCCTTGGTCTACTGTCCCCTCGTCCGTTTACAGTGATCACACATTGCACAGTTATAGAGAAATGAAAGGGAAATGCTCCAGACTAGCCATCATTGCACATTTGATCGGACTAATCAAGACGGAAACAGCAGTCAGAGGTTCTGCTGTTTATGAATAATGCATTGCACCTTTTCACACACTGATATTCAAACTTTTTCAGTGGGGACCCCATTTATTTCAGCTGAATTTCTGGCGACTCCACCCCACCGCAAATCGAATTACACAACCTTCAAATCGGTACATATATATTTTCACATTAAAGGTGCTCTATGCAGAAATCAGAATTTCCTCGCTGCTAAAATTCGAACAGTTCAAATAATTTCAGTTTATGTGTCAAAACAAGCAGGTACAGTGTAGAGAATCATTGTACCATCTAAGCCACTGTGAAATATACTTATCATAAACAAAATATTGTATTTTCAGCTGTTTGAAGCTGGCGTGCAAAAACAGATCTACCACCTCTTGGACTTTCAGTTCTGTGAACTTGGTTGGTTGAGAAGTGACCTTTTGCAGCTTTAAATAACCTTCAATTCGTTACATCTCTCTGATCAAAGAAAACCAATAAAGACATTTACTCAATCTAACATTTCTAACTATCTCAAAAAACGTTTGTATATTGTCCCATGCAATAATCTGAAATCTTTATATTTAGTTTAATATACCACTGTTTTATAAGAGAGGTAAGAGAGATTTCATATCCAATTGCATACGTGGGTGAAAATAAGCTCACCATTTGTTACCATGGTAGCATTTACTTTCTTTTCCCTCTGAAAATGACAACAACACAATATGAATTAACCCTCGTTATAGATAGACTAAAAAGACCACTACTAGTTAACTAGTGTTTTCACAGGTCAGCATGTGTTACAGTACTGTATGTAGCCTCCATTAATCCTCTAATTCCTTATCAACCAGTGGGTTAAAGCTGTATCTCTCTCTAGCAACAGTATCGGGCTAATTCCCTCTTCTTCCTGTTAGCTGACGGCAGCCATTAATATGCTGTAATGCAGTCCCTCTTTAATGTGTGTCACCGCTGTCACATCGGCCCATATCTCAGCCCCTCTCTCTCCTCACCGACGCTCAGCTCAACAAGCCAGCCCAGTGCTGAATGGTTCTCATGTGAGACAGTGCTCTTAGGAGAGGCCATTTTGAAGTCCCCCCTATTCATTCCTTCCTCCCTGGTGCAAGCCGTCCAGGCACGTATTTAATAATGGCTCTCCTCCCTCCTCCTTTTCTCCGCCAGGCTCCAGGCATTCTTTAAGAGTCCTGGGGGGTCAGTTCCTCCACTTCTTCTACGTTAACAGGAAGAAATCAGGACAGAGGAATTAATAAAAGCTCTACTCTCTTTCTCCCTCGCTTTCTTTGTCTAGTGCTGTTTCAGTCTCTCACTTTCTTTCATTCCATATACTATATTCTCTTTCTCTCTCTCTCTCTCTCTCTCTCTCTCTCTCTCTCTCTCTCCCTCTCTCTCCCCCTCTCTCTCTCTCTCTCTCCCCCTCTCTCTCCCCCCTCTCTCTTTCTCTCTCTCTCTCTCCCCCTCTCTCTCTGTCTCTCTCTCTCCCCCTCTCTCTCCTTCGGCGGCTGGCTGGCTCCCGGCAGCAGCATCGAGGTGTGTCAGGGCGCTGGGAGAATTTTAAATGCTCAGGATGAATTGTTTGTGTTTAGAAAGTGGAAATGGGGGGGGGGGGGGGGGGGGTGCAAAGGCTAAGAGACTTGATAAATTGAATGACTGCCAGGGATGCAGAGATGCAAATAGCAACAAAGCCGCCATAAGCAAATGTCTTCCAACTCGTATATGCAGGACCCTCAGAGAAAGTGGGGGTTGGGGTACTGGACATAGTGTATAGAATATAGAGGGGAGGGATGGGATGTGAGATGGGTGAAGGGAAAGTAAGGCAGAGATGGAGGGTTATTAATTTCCCACTATGCAGTATCATCCAGCTGGTAGCTCCCAACCCGTTTTGGGTGTAATGAAAATGGCCTGAGCACAAGATAAATGGTTCATAAAGAGAGACCATTTAGATGCAATGGGGCCTCAATCTGGATGGTGACTAATCGCAACACACACCCCTCCTCCTCTCCTTCTCCCTCCTCCTCTCCTTCTCCGTCTCTTCCTCCCCCTCTCCCTCTCTCCATCTGTAACTTCACCTCCCCTCAGAAGCAGGATTCCACCAACTCTCATTCCACTTTCCCCTGTTATTTCCTCCTCTTCCTTTTCCTCCTCCTCCTTCTTTCTCCCTACTTTTCCCCTCCTTTTCTTCCTTCCTTCTCTTTCTTCATCTCTCTTTCACTCTCTCTCTCTCACTCCCTCTCTCCGCTAGCTGTTGACATCCCAATGAATTGTGGCGGGGTCGGAGTTCAAGGCATGCGGAGAATTATCTTGATTTATGCCCGCTCAGAGCCGTTGGCGGCGGGCGGCGGTGCGAGTGCGGCAGGCAGGCAGCAGGCCGGTGGGCTGGCGAGGTGTGTTACTGCTTTACGGCTCCCCAGTGACAGGGCTACAGCATCGTTTTGCTCCGCTGGAGAAATGGGCTGCCGAGGCACCTGTGATTTTTCCTGCCTCCCCGGCTGAAGGTATATAATATATCTCTAAAGCGCCTAATAAGTTTCTGAAAAACGTGTTTTTAAAGCAAATTGATTCAGATGCTTTACGGGGTGCCCTGGACGGGCCAGGGGAGGGGGGGACGAGGGGGGGGGGGGGGGGGGGGCTGGAGAAGATGTTTGAGGTTTGGGGATTCAACACAGGCCTCTATCTCACACACACACACACACACACACAGGCCATTAGCGACACCATGAACCGTCAGCTCTGAGCTGAGAGAGAAGCCTTCAGAGTAAAGCTTACCACAAGCTCTAAGCAGACACAAGATTCGGAGTGTTGCGATGTCATTTTTGTTCACAAAAGGGCCGGCACCTTGTAATGCGCTCCGGCACTCAACATACTTTTGACTTCCTAAAAATGTAGACACGCCGTATCATTCCTTCCATGGCCGTGTGGGCAGTGATGTTGCTAGGCTATATATAGGCTATTCATCAAAGTAGCCTATTTTGCATTGATAACCAAATATATTCTCAGCGACTGTTCAAACAGTAAACAAAACAACAAGAATCCACCCAAAGGTATTTTCTTTAGAAGAAATAACTAGTTAATCCAGGCCATTGTTAACTGGTAGAACCTACTGTAGCCAACTAGCTAGCCATGGGCTTTTTTACTCCGTGACCAAAACTTGATAAAGTAATATCTTAGCTGGGAATTAATACACAAGCAGCATATCAAACTGGGATAATGTTTTAGGTTACAACAAAATCAAATCAAATCAAATCACATTTATTTATATAGCCCTTCGTACATCAGCTGATATCTCAAAGTGCTGTACAGAAACCCAGCCTAAAACCCCAAACAGCAAGCAATGCAGGTGTAGAAGCAACAAGTAGAATAATATTTTCCAGGACTGACTATTTCACGTCAGTTAAAAAGGCTAGCTAGCTTGCTAGCCAGGCTGCCAGCTAGCTACTACTAGCAAGAGAAGGTGACTGACTCTTCTTTCTTTTCACAAAATGAAAAAACTAAAAATAAAAGCGGTGCTATCGCCCCCTAGTGAATGGGAGTGGGACCGGCGAGGATATCATATTACCAAAAGGTGTCCGCTGCTCCAAAAATACCACTCCACCCACGTGCACGCACGTAGAGCGACAGAGTGAAGATGGTAGCAAACACGAAGTGTACATTGTGATTAGAGTCAGAGCAGATCAGTGACCAGGAAGTAGTCTGGGTCTCGAATCCCTCTACCCTAGCAGTCAGGCAGGCAGGTGTCGACTGCCAGTCGTGCCCCTCTCCCCTTCCCCTAGCGCAGGGCATCCCTGGAACCCAGCAGCAACTGTGTGAGTTTGTGTCTGATACTGTGGGACACACTGTGTGTGTACGTGTCTGGCTTGTGTGTGTTCGTGCGTCTGCGTGCACGCGTTTCTCCCTCTATCCTCACATTCATCTAATCCGTATTCCCTCTGAGACACCTACATTCGTGTACACTGGTTATGTGTCTCTCTGAAAATGAGAATGCACATGTCAGATTTATCATGCTTTTAGAGATCAACCGGGGAGCCTATTTCTCACGTGAACCCTGCACCTCTTGGCTGTCAGGACCGTCCAAGCACAGAACCACAGATGTGTGTTGGAGTGGGCTGCCGTGACAGCGTGACACGAAAATGTATTTGTTTGGAGGGTGTAAAACCCAGGGGAGGGGGAGGAGAGGGAGGGGGTAGATCAGATGAGACGCACTACTTTTGATACTGAGGTGATCATATGACACCCCCCACCCCACAAATGAACCCCCTAAAATGACCCCCTAACCCCGTCTTTATACCCAGAATGCAGCACCTGGTCCCAGTGAAACCTTTCATCTAGTTTACCTCTCTCTCCGTGGCGGGGAGTGGCGTGTTACCGTGGTAGCGGTCCGATCTGCTCTGCTCAGGTTACAGGGTCAGAGCATGTGGAGCGCTTCCTATTTTTCTCCCTCACCACTTTTGACAGGAGTCTATTTACTTCCCTCTACGACCCTACGGCGCCACATTGAGACCCAACTTATTGTGGCGGAGAAGAGACAGTGTTAAAAAAGAGGGAGAGAGATGGAGAGGGAGAGAGCTGGAGAGAGAGGGAGAGAGAGATGGAGAGGGAGAGAGATGGAGAGGAAGAGAGATGGAGAGGGAGAGAGAGGGAGAGAGAGATGGAGAGGGAGAGAGAGGGAGAGAGAGATGGAGAGGGAGAGAGATGGAGAGGGAGAGAGAGGGAGAGAGAGGGAGAGAGAGATGGAGAGAGAGGGAGAGGGAGAGAGAGGGAGAGATAGATGGAGAGGGAGAGAGGGAGAGGGAGAGAGAGGGAGAGAGAGATGGAGAGAGAGGGAGAGAGAGAGGGAGAGAGAGAGGGAGAGAGAGAGAGAGAGATGGAGAGGGTGAGGGGAGAGAGATGGAGAGAGAGATGGAGAGGGAGAGAGATGGGGAGAGAGAACAGAGGGGTCTTGGATGCCTCCTCTCTCTGTCTTCTCTCTTAGATGTCTGTTAGTACTGAAGGAATCCAAAGTGCTTATGAAAAACACTGTCTCACTCCTGGAGCAATAACAGGAAAGGAGAGAGGGAGGAGGGAGAGAGGAGGGAGAGAGGAGAGAGGAGAGAGGGAGGATGGAGGAGGGAGGAGGGAGAGAGGAGAGAGGAGAGAGGGAGGAGGGAGGAGGGAGGAGGGAGAGAGGAGAGAGGAGAGAGGGAATAGGGAGGAGGAAGAGAGGAGAGAGGGAGGAGGGAGGAGGGAGAGAGGAGAGAGGGAGGAGGGAGAGAGGAGAGAGGGAGGAGGGAGGAGGGAGAGAGGAGAGAGGGAGGAGAGAGGGAGGAGGGAGGAGGGAGGGAGGAGGGAGAGAGGAGAGAGGAGAGCGGGAGGAGGGAGAGAGGGGGAGGGAGAGAGGAGAGAGGGAGGAGGGAGAGAGCAGAGGGGAGGGGAAGGAGGGAGGGATAGAGAGAAAGTGTGAGGGAGGGGGAAAAGAGGACTGCTGAATCAGCACTCCAGTATGGATTTTCAGTTCTCCTCCTTCTCTTCTGAAAAACAGCCGTCTGGATTGCCAGCCCCGGAACACAACACTCAGACCCAGCCCAACTAAATTAAGTTCCCACTCCTCAAATCTAATTCCTCTTTCTTTTTCCTGGGTATTTTATGAAGAGCATTACATTTACCTTGTCATATAATATCTGCAGAGCTGTGCCTCTAAAGGAATCCCCCCCCCCAAACCCCTACTGCCCCTCCATCCCCTTCACGCCCCCATTCCGCTGCACTAGCCTATAGCCTGTGCTTCGCTGCAGGATCCCCCAGAAGAGACCCATGAATGATGGATAAGGCCTGTATCTCCTCTCCTCTCCACTACAGCCAGTAGACTCCGGCCACTAATCAACCATGCAGCCACACAGGACCAGAGCTATTCATTTCCACAGGACCAGAGATATTCATTTCCACAGGACCAGAGATATTCATTTCCACAGGACCAGAGATATTCATTTCCACAGGACCAGAGCTGTTCATTTCCACAGGACCAGAGCTGTTCATTTCCACAGGACCAGAGCTATTCATTTCCACAGGACCAGAGCTATTCATTTCCACAGGACCAGAGCTATTAATTTCCACAGGACTAGGTCTATTAATTTCCACAGGACCAGAGCTATTCATTTCCACAGGACCAGAGCTATTCATTTCCACAGGACCAGAGCTATTCATTTCCACAGGACCAGAGCGATTCATTTCCACACGACCAGAGCTATTCATTTCCACAGGACCAGAGCTATTCATTTCCACAGGACCAGAGCTATTCATTTCCACAGGACCAGAGCGATTCATTTCCACACGACCAGAGCTATTCATTTCCACAGGACCAGAGCGATTCATTTCCACACGACCAGAGCTATTCATTTCCGGGCTAAAATACCCAGATAGATAAAGCTTTGTGTTGTACAGTACAGTATCAGTATCTCAGTGAAGACACTGATTGAATTACAGGGCATCCCCAGTGACTAGGCGTTGGGTAATTACAGTGTCATTTAAGATGACATTATTATCGGGGTGTCTTCATTAGAATGTGGTTCCCTGTAACTTCACCTCGCCGGTTATACATCCTTATCATAAAGGGAAGTGATTAGGGGAAATAAACTGCCCTCCATTGTCTTCTTTTGTAACAAGGATCGCTGGCTTATTAATGCTTTCTGATATGCCAGCTGCCACAGTGACTCTATGGTGCTAGAGTTTAACCTAGGACCCATGCCCATATTATATATGTACATTTTCTATGTATTTACAAGTTGTCCGTTCTGGTGAGTTTCTCTATCCGCTGTTGGCTGTCTTCATTATTTTGGGAGGAAGACGAGGGAGCATTGTTATACACTATTAGAAAAAAAACAGTTCTATATGGAACCCAAAAGGGTTCTACATGGAATCCAACCAAAAAAGGTTCTTTAAAGGGTTCTCCTATGGGGACAGCTGAAGAACCCTTTGAGGTTCTATACCACCGTTTTTTTTCTAAGAGTGTACAATTATCAGTTACCCATCCATCCATGAATTCTGTTCTCCCTATGCTTTTATTAGGTGTTGCCCACCTCCCCTCCCACAGAGTCCTGCTGGAGTTGGAGCGGATAGAGGGAAGAAAATAAAAGAGGAGGGATGGATGGAGGGATGTGGTGGCTCAGGGCCAGGGGAGGAGAGGCCTGCCAGAGAGGAGAAGAGCAGCACGAACACACACACCTCCCACCAGGAAACATCATGACTATAAACAGTGGCTGAGCCAGGAGGTCAAAGTTGAGTTGAAACATGATTATTAACCCTGACCATGACAATCAGAAATACACAGACACACACATGCAGGAACACACACATTCGCACACACACACACACAGGGACACACGAACACACTGCAAAACAAACTGTGGAATTTCTACCGGAACTATAAACATTAATTATGTCCTGAAGTGTTTACTGGCCACATGATCTGATTGGCTGTCACTAGGTTCTAATTGATACAGGCTCTAACTGGTGCCCAGGTCTGTTGGTCAGGGCCACACACATAATATACATTATCACTGCAATTAATGGTCGTATAGAATGATCCTACAGTGGAGAGAGCGAAAGAGGGAGACTGAGGGAAAGAGGGAGACTGAGGGAAAGAGGGAGACTGGGGGAAAGAGGGAGACTGAGGGAAAGAGGGAGACTGAGGGAAAGAGGGAGACTGAGGGAAAGAGGGAGACTGAAGGAAAGAGGGAGACTGGGGGAAAGAGGGAGACTGAGGGAAAGAGGGAGACTGAGGGAAAGAGGGAGACTGAAGGAAAGAGGGAGACTGGGGGAAAGAGGGAGACTGAGGGAAAGAGGGAGACTGAGGGAAAGAGGGAGACTGGGGGAAAGAGGGAGACTGAGGGAAAGAGGGAGACTGAGGGAAAGAGGGAGACTGGGGGAAAGAGGGAGACTGAGGGAAAGAGGGAGACTGAGGGAATGAGGGAGACTGAGGGAAAGAGGGAGACTGAGGGAAAGAGGGAGACTGAGGGAAAGAGGGAGACTGGGGGAAAGAGGGAGACTGAGGGAAAGAGGGAGACTGAGGGAAAGAGGGAGACTGAGGGAATAAGGGAGACTGAGGGAAAGAGGGAGACTGAGGGAAAGAGGGAGACTGAGGGAATGAGGGAGACTGAGGGAAAGAGGGCGACTGAGGGAAAGAGGGAGACTGGGGGAATGAGGGAGACTGAGGGAAAGAGGGAGACTGAGGGAAAGAGGGAGACTGAGGGAAAGAGGGAGACTGAGGGAATGAGGGAGACTGAGGGAAAGAGGGAGACTGAGGGAAAGAGGGAGACTGGGGGAATGAGGGAGACTGAGGGAAAGAGGGAGACTGAGGAAAAGAGGGAGACTGAGGGAAAGAGGGAGACTGAGGGAAAGAGGGAGACTGAGGGAAAGAGGGAGACTGAGGGAAAGAGGGAGACTGGGGGAATGAGGGAGACTGAGGGAAAGAGGGAGACTGAGGGAAAGAGGGAGACTGAGGGAAAGAGGGAGACTGAGGGAAAGAGGGAGACTGAGGGAAAGAGGGAGACTGGGGGAATGAGGGAGACTGAGGGAAAGAGGGAGACTGAGAGAAAGAGGGAGACTGAGGGAATGTGGGAGACTGAGGGAATGGGGGAGACTGAGGGAAAGAGGGAGACTGAGGGAAAGAGGGAGACTGAGGGAAAGAGGGAGACTGAGGGAATGTGGGAGACTGAGGGAATGAGGCTCGTTCCACGAAAATAGTGCTTTTTGCGTCCCTTTAATATTTTGAGTAGAAAAAGCCTTTTAAAAGCCTGTCATATTAAATTAAGTGCCTTTTAATATAAACTAAATGGAGAATTTAATCAATTCTTTAAGCTTAAAGCTTTTATGACAGAATGATAAAATGAGGTAAAAACCCCCAAAAAGTTGACAGAGTTTCACTTCTCAAAAGGAAAGAGAGAAACGAGAAAAGGACAGGAGAACCAAGTGAGAGAGGGTGAGGGAAGAGAGAGGCCAAGCAATAGAGAGGGAGAACTGATCACCCGGGTTATGTCAATAACTCTCTTGCCCCAGGGTTGTGTAAATTGATCTTTTACAGTTTCTCCTGGTGACAGCGCCTGTAGCAGCCCAGATAAATCACTGTACCTGTAGCTCTGCTCATTGATTGGTGGGACCTGTGGCAATGAGACCGGCCCCGGCTGGGGAGAGAGAGGAGCCGCTGGGATAAAGAGTTAGCACGGCCAGGGTCAGCTATGGATCTACCTGCCCAGCAGAGGAGAAGGAGCGCTGGGATAAAGAGTTAGCATGGCCAGGGTCAGCTATGGATCTACCTGTCCTAAACCTGAGGGGCTAAACCCAGCTCGCCTCAATAAAACACTGAGCTGCAGAATTCTGATCTGAGCAGCACAGACCAACACAGATAGAAAATGAGCCGAATGGCCCAGTCAAACTCAGCCTTGGCGAGCCAGCCCCAGGCCAAGGTAGCACAGTCTGTCGCAACCCAGCTCAGCCCTGCAATAGAGAGCGACTGAGACATAATGTCTAAATACATGTACAAATACACCTGAAACAGTGGTGGGTTCTCCTATCCTATCATGCTGAAATTACAGCCCCATTGTTGTGTAACGCCAACAAAGCAATTACCCAACACGCTGATTATCTGTGTAGTACTTGACAATTAATCAGCACTTCACTCTGCTACCTACTGTAATTCAGAGGTGTTTTACAGTACAGTAGCCTACTGTTACAGGGTGACTAATACACTGAAACACACACACACTCTCTCTCCTCTCTCTCTCTCGCTCTGTCTCTGTCTCTCCCCCTCTCTCTCTCCCGGTCTGTGGCTGTCTTCAGAGAGGGTAGGGGATCCACAGTGTGTATCAACATGAGTGGGTGGGTGGCTGGTAGACTCTGGCATGTTCTGACTACAGAGCTCCGGAGTTTGTCATCGTTCTAAAGGGGAGCTGTGGAGATGTGTACTGGCTTTGTTGTTGTTGCATCTCTCTCTCTCTCTCTCTCTCTCTCTCTCTCTCTCTCTCTCTCTCTCTCTCTCTCACTCACTCACTCACTCACTCACTCACTCACTCTCACACACACACTCAGTTTTACAGTGGGTACCAATAGAGTGCATCTTTGAAACTCTGAATGAACCGCTCAGTGTGTCAGAGCCACAGGCGTCAACACTTTAAAAAATATTTTGGGGGGCGGGACACTGATAATGGTGCCAGCTTCTCCCAACCAGGATAAGAAATTGGTGAGAAGCCTGGCTCTCTGCCTCCGCTCTCCCCAGGGCTGTTTGTGTGCTGTGTGCATGTATGCGTGCGTGTGTGTGTGTGTGTGTGTGTGTGTGTGTGTGTGTGTGTGTGTGTGTGTGTGTGTGTGTGTGTGTGTGTGTGTGTGTGTGTGTGTGTGTGTGTGTGTGTGTTTGTTATTTCTATAGTTTGCCAGTACATCTGCATATGGTTGAAACTGTGCCATCCATTGTGTTTAACAGTCTTACCATGTGTGTGTTCCCAGCTCCCAGGTGAGTGGCTTTCTGTTCTGACCATTGATCGCTCAGGAGGAGGGCTTGAACAATCCCATTATCTGGTTTGATCCGGTTTAACCTCTCCACATCCCCATGTCCCCACCTGTGACAACCTCTAATGTGTGTATGCACGTGTCCTCGTGTGTGTGCATTTGTACATGCCCACCAGATCTGTGTATGTGCAGTGCAGTCCATGTCAGTGTGAGGACCAGGCAGGAGAAGCAGGAGAAGCATTACCTCATAGCTGTCCTGCTGTGGGGGACTAAGGAGAGGGGGTCTGTACGTGGGAACTGATGGGGGAACAAAGGCCAAGCCCACCCCTGCCCACCCCAGACCAACCTCACCCTGCCCAGGCCTCCCAACCATACAGCCTCACAACAAAAGGGGGGTCGTAGGCTCTTAATTCCCAGGCAACGATATAAATTGTGCCACAGCTTCAGGAACAAGGCAGGAATGAATGGGGGTGAAAACAGAATGGGAGAAAAATGTTCAAAAGTCATAAAAGGGGTGATGGCATACAGAGGCCGGGTGAGGCCGGGTGAGGCAGGGGCCTTTTGTATGGTGGTGGGGGAGAAGGGGGAGGCAGGGAGGCGAGGTGGGGGAAGAACGACAAAGACCAGGTCAGCCGCAGTCACAGGGGTCAAATAGCCCCCTCCCATGAGAGGGAACACTTTTCTAGGCCCTGACAGAAACTCTCCTAAGGTCCGTAGATCAGGGAGGACAGAAACTCTCCTAAGGTCAGTAGATCAGGGAGGACAGAAACTCTCCTAAGGTCAGTAGATCAGGGAGGACAGAAACTCTCCTAAGGTCAGTAGATCAGGGAGGACAGAAACTCTCCTAAGGTCAGTAGATCAGGGAGGACAGAAACTCTCCTAAGGTCAGTAGATCAGGGAGGACAGAAACTCTCCTAAGGTCAGTAGATCAGGGAGGACAGAAACTCTCCTAAGGTCAGTAGATCAGGGAGGACAGAAACTCTCCTAAGGTCAGTAGATCAGGGAGGACAGAAACTCTCCTACGGTCAGTAGATCAGGGAGGACAGAAACTCTCCTACAGTCAGTAGATCAGGGAGGACAGAAACTCTCCTACGGTCAGTAGATCAGGGAGGACAGAAACTCTCCTAAGGTCAGTAGATCAGGGAGGACAGAAACTCTCCTAAGGTCGGTAGATCAGGGAGGACAGAAACTCTCCTAAGGTCAGTAGATCAGGGAGGACAGAAACACACACACATCATTCATCTCATCCCAGATCTAAAACACCCACATTTTGGGAATTCCTGCTATCTGTCTGTCTGTCTGTCTGTCTGTCTGTCTGTCTGTCTGTCTGTCTGTCTGTCTGTCTGTCTGTCTGTCTGTCTGTCTGTGGTGTACCTCAGTATACTTGTCTCTCTGAGAGCAGTCCCAGCAGCATCACTAACCCTACCCCACTAGCCCGTGCTCAGGAGAGTGTCAGTGCACTGAGCAGAGTGCAGGATAATTGGAGGGCCATTTTATCTATCTAGTGTCTGTGCCACTCCAGCGCCCGGGTCACAGGCAGGGGAGCCCCAGTAAAAACACTAGCTCAACAGTTACCAATCATTTCTATCCTAGCAGAAGAAAAGGCCCAGTGGGGCCAGCGCCCTGCGAGGGCCCCTTAAGGGCCACGTCCTGCACAGCTACAAAGACACCGCAGGTCTGACCAGAGGGTCAGGGTCCACGCTCAGGAACAATTAGAAATGCTTTACTCACTCTCTCCTGTCTCTTTCTCTATTTTTGTGCCTCTGTCTCCCTCTTTCTCTCTCTCTCTTAATTTTCCCCCTATTCTCTCTCTCATTCTTACTCACTGTGTCATTCAATTTCTCAATCTTTCTCTCTCTCCCTCTCTCTCTCTCCCTCTCTCTCTCTCCCTCTCTCTCTCTCTCTCTCCCTCTCTCTCTCTCCCTCTCTCTCTCCTCTGTAGATTGCTGCTCCACAGTCTAAGATGGCCCCAGTCATGCAGAACGGTATACATTTACTTTTCATTTTCAAACAGGTTGAACAAAAGGGTTCCTGATCACAAAGCAACGAGTTCCTGAGTGTGGCCCCTGACCTTCTGGTCAGACCCTCATAGATGTTCTTACTATTGAAACGGGTTCAATTGAAACTGAATTTTTAGTTCATTTTCACCTGTTGTATTATTATAACAACAAATACTTAAGAACTACTCTTTTCAAATCCATTTCTACTGGACTGGGGTTCGCTTTTTTTTTCCTTCTTTGTTTTAGATTTTTTTCTTTCTTTCTTTGTTTTCTACGGCCCTGTTTTTCCCCTCCATCTTCCTCAGCGTGTACTGTAGCTGTATGTTCTCTGGAATGCAATTAGGCCACCTAAATTAAGTGGTAATGGAGATCCTGGGCTACAAACTGTGGTTGCCCAGGCAACGCCTGCTCACAACTCTGCCTGCAGTAGTTTTGTCACTTTATCTGCAAAATGCACAATTGAGCCTTAAACCAGGTGGGGGGGGGGGGGGGGACAGCTGCGTGCTAGGCGCTTCTCAGTGTCGTGTTTTAATACAGCCGGTCTTCAAATAGTATTCCGTTAACCCTCTAATACCACATGACAGGTGCGTGTGGGTGAACGGGAGACAGAGGAAAGAGAAGATTTTTTAGAAAGGCCTTCATAAAATGACCCATTTTACGTTTGGCTTTGTTTGGAAATAACCGCCCAGTATGTTGAAGTATGAGTGACAAGGAAGGAGTAGGATTTTGGAAGAGGACCATCCCTGCTGTACTCGGTGGAGAAGTGGTGGATGACAAACTGTCGAAACGCTCTCTTATGCAGAACCATATGTAGCTGCATCTGATTTCGCCGTTCGAGCGTGGATGGAATTGGAATAAGTGGCATATGTATTAAACATAGTCCGTTGTTGAATCTAACCTTATCAATAAGCTGCTTTTCCTGGGCCAATACAATGCTATTTCAGATTGCTTGGCATGTAGTGACATGAAATAAATAGTATTTGAGAGTTTATTAGGCTACATGCTGGCTTGTTCTAACAGGTTCTGTATGCTCAGAGGCTCTGGCAGTGTCCTGTAGTTGAGCTATGTGTGTCTAACTCAGCCTTTCTGGGAAAGCATTGATCAATGGGAGATCTGACTGAGGATTTGAGTTACACACACACACACACACACACACACACACACACACACACACACACACACTCCGGAGTTAGACCGAACACACACACACACACACACACACACACACACACAACCAGATCTGAAAGGATTGAGCCCTGGGTCTTCCAGAAGTTAGGTTGTTCAGGTGGGACACACAGCCGTCTGCAGTTTGGGTCGCCCAGGTGCTGTGTGTTTTGGTCCGGACACACACACACACACACACACACACACACACACACACACACACACACAGGAATGCATAGTGAATAGGACACACAGGTAGTGTGTGAACTTCTGATTGTGGCTTTGCCAATATATTATGGGATGAAAAAGGAGGTGAGGGTACGGCCGTATGGCACACGTGTCCTAAAAGCCTTCCTTCACTCACAGATGAAGGAAGGAACACCCCTTCTCCTTCTCCAGAATGCCCTTTAGACTATGGGTGCGTAAGCAAAAATATCTCTGATGGAATCCACATGTTGGAAAGAGACTGTTCTCTCTCTTTTCTTTTGTAATGTGTACTATGAATAAATAGCTTGGGCTGAAGGGTATCACATTTGTGGAATAACACTGACATGGCACCAGTTTGAAAGGCTGGATGTTGGATGTTGATACTGTGTGGAGTTCTAGAAGGAATGAATAAGGCTGAAGGAAAACCTAACGCTCATTTCTTAGTGTTCCTTCAGATGTCTTCTAACAGATTGCTGTCCGTGTTGAGGGGGATGTGGGGTGGAAATAGCGATGTGTAACATTTAACACTTGTCTGTCTGTGGCATTCTTCTCACATTGATAAAAGAGAGAAATAACAACACCTGTTAATGGGTTGTGTGTTAGCGTGTGATGTTTGCAGGCAGCTATAAGGTCAATTCCATCTCAATTCAGGAATCAGTTCAGGAATCAATTCGGGAATCAATTCAGGAATCTCAGGATATTAATTTTAATTCCATTCCAAAATGAAGGTTGCCTTTTATTTTCAGTTATGATTTTCCATTTCTTGAATTTGGATTTAAATATACTGCCTTTTTCAAATCAAAATGGACTTGGAACCCAATCCTGGTGCCCACCGTTCTGTTTGATTGACTCCACTGCAGCAGGTGGCTGTGTACCTGCCTGAGCAGAGACTGATGGAGGGGGAGGAGGGGGGAATGAGTGGCACAGCAGCCAGGAAGTGTGGCCAAGGTGTGTTGTCGGAGTTCACCCCGCACGGAGAGGAAGAGAGGGTTCTGCTGGATGGAACATCAAACCGCTTCATCACCATGGCAGCAGCCAACCACGGCAGCCCACGCCAAGTGGCTTGGCACAGCAATCCCACAATCCTTCACAGCAGAACCCAGCAGACTGCAGTGCATTCCTCCAGTGGTGGAAGTGGGGCATTTTGTCTACACACGGTGGGTTCTGATTGGTGTGACGGAGCGAATGGAATGCTTCACTTCAAAGGAGGATGAAACCCACCTAGGTTTCACGCTGGCCGCCCCATACGTGTTGAAATCACTAATAAGGGCTAGCATTAGAAACATGGCATTTGGTCCACTGTCTCTTCAAGGAAACCCCATCGTTGATTTGAATCCTTCTCCAGTTTGGCCTGAAAGGAAACCTGTGTTGGTTGAGTATTTTGTTCATGAATATTTATATTGTGAGAGGCCTGGAGGTATTTTCGATTGACCAATTGCAGGTTATGAGCATGAGATGTGGTTGTTCCAACATCCTCAGACCGTGTTGTTTACTCTACTTTAATATTGTTCTTTGAATACTGACACAAAATGGATTTACATGTAGGAGATGATCTGCGAACCAAAAACCTTCTGACCCTCTATTAGATTGACATTTGCATTCTGCTTTTTATCACTTTATCCTTAGTTTGACTTCATAGGCTACAGAATGCAGCAGGATTTCACAGCATTGGTCAGTTCTATGCAGATCATGAATGATTGTTTGATGAAACAAAATAAAAGTGGGATGAAAGTGAGCCGACATGAGTGTGTAGAGGAGCACATCTCAGCCCCCTCATGGAGGGGTGTGTGTAGAGGAGCACATCTCAGCCCCCTCATGGAGGCTTGTGTGTAGGAGCACATCTCAGCCCCCTCATGGAGGGGTGTGTGTAGGAGCACATCTCAGCCCCCTCATGGAGTGGTGTGTGTAGGAGCACATCTCAGCCCCCTCATGGAGGGGTGTGTGTAGGAGCAAAAGGTCTTGGAGGTGTCGTCATGTGTGTGTGTTAAAACGGTACGGAGGTGCTGCAGCTGGCCGTTCCACAGGAGCCTTTTTACCAGCCATTTACGGGCCAGTTTATTAGACACTAAGAGTAACAGAGCACATTTATAATCTAATGTTATCCATTATGAGTGTTGAACTGGGCCAGCCTCACACTCTACACACACACTGGGGTCACTACACACTCTACACACACACTGTGGTCACTACACACTCTACACACACTGTGATCACTACACACTCTACACACACTGGGGTCACTACACACTCTACACACACACTGTGGTCACTACACACTTTACACACACTGTGGTCACTACACAATCTACACACACTGTGGTCACTACACACTCTACACACACACTGGGGTCACTAGAGCTGCTGCTGGCCACTGTTTGTATTAGTTCAGCACCTAACACTGTAACAGATTACAGCTGTAGTCATCTCTGACTCTCTGAGTTGGCCAGACAGTATTATGGCAATGTAAGAGGAGCTTCTAATGGTGACTTATTAAGTCCCCGGGCTGACTCCCCCTCACACACATGTACATTGTGTAGTTGGAGGCTGTGGGAAACAACACTAGGCTGTGGGGTGATTAACTGTACCTGTGGGGGTGTCATCGTCTTCAGTCTCCATCAGGCTTGGTAGCTTTGTCTTAGTCATGGAGGCAGCTTGGGGAACACAGTCGATCATCACCTTGCTTACACATCATACACATTGGTATGTATTCACTCCATGTATGCATACATACAGTACACTCAGTTTGCACACACAACGGTAACTATTTTCACACACATTCACATGCAAGAGATGTGCCAATCAGGTACCAACTCTCTCTCTCTCTCTCTCTCTCTCTCTCTCTCTCTCTCTCTCTCTCTCTCTCTCTCGCTCTCTCTCTCTCTCTCTCGCTCCCTCTCTCTCTCTCTTTCTCTCTCGCTCCCTCCCTCTCTCTCGCTCTCGCTCCCTCTCTCTCTCTCTCGCTCCCTCTCTCTCGCTCTCTCCCTCTCTCTCTGTCTTCTCATCTGTTCCCCACACCTCTTCTCTCACACCATGGGCCACAGAAACACACAGTCGACATTTAACATTGATACAGCCTCTCTGAGGAAGAGTACAGTACAGAGCAGAAATCTCAGTTTTACCCTGCCATGCAATCTCACCTTTAACCTGCCATACAATCTCAATTTTAACCTGCCATACAATCTCAGTTTTAACCTGCCATACAATCTCAGTTTTAACCTGCCATACAATCTCAGTTTTAACCTGCCATACAATCTCAGCTTTAACCTGCCATACAATCTCAGTTTTAACCTGCCATACAATCTCAGCTTTAACCTGCCATACAATCTCAGCTTTAACCTGCCATACAATCTCAGTTTTAACCTGCCATACAATCTCAGCTTCATCCTGCCATACAATCTCAGTTTAACCTGCCATACAATCTCAGTTTTAACCTGCCATACAATCTCAGCTTTAACCTGCCATACAATCTCAGTTTAACCTGCCATACAATCTCAGTTTTAACCTGCCATACAATCTCAGCTTTAACCTGCCATACAATCTCAGCTTCATCCTGCCATACAATCTCAGTTTAACCTGCCATACAATCTCAGCTTTATCCTGCCATACAATCTCAGTTTAACCTGCCATACAATCTCAGCCTCAACCTGCCATACAGTCTCAGTTTTAACCTGCCATACAATCTCAGTTTTAACCTGCCATACAATCTCAGTTTAACCTGCCATACAATCTCAGTTTAACCTGCCATACAATCTCAGTTTTAACCTGCCATACAATCTCAGTCTCAACCTGCCATACAATCTCAGTTTAACATGCCATACAATCTCAGTTTAACCTGCCATACAATCTCAGCCTCAACCTGCCATACAATCTCAGTTTAACCTGTCATACAATCTCAGTTTTAACCTGCCATACAATCTCAGCATTATCCTGCCATACAATCTCAGTTTAAACTGCTTTATAATCTCAGTTTTAACCTGCCATACAATCTCAGTTTTATCCTGCCATACAATCTCAGTTTAACCTGTCATACAATCTCAGCCTTAACCTGCCATACAATCTCAGTTTAACCTGCCATACAATCTCAGCCTTAACCTGCCATACAATCTCAGCCTTAACCTGCCATACAATCTCAGTTTTAATCTGCCATACAATCTCAGTTTTAACCTGCCATACAATCTCAGCCTTAACCTGCCATACAATCTCAGTTTTAACCTGCCATACAATCTCAGTTTTAACCTGCCATACAATCTCAGTTTTAATCTGCCATACAATCTCAGTTTTAACCTGCCATACAATCTCAGCCTCAACCTGCCATACAATCTCAGCTTTAACCTGCCATACAATCTCAGTTTTAACCTGCCATACAATCTCAGCCTCAACCTGCCATACAATCTCAGCTTTAACCTGCCATACAATCTCAGTTTTAACCTGCCATACAATCTCAGCTTTAACCTGCCATACAATCTCAGTTTAACCTGCCATACAATCTCAGTTTTAACCTGCCATACAATCTCAGCTTTATCCTGCCATACAATCTCAGTTTAACCTGCCATACAATCTCAGCCTCAACCTGCCATACAATCTCAGCTTTAACCTGCCATACAATCTCAGTTTTAACCTGCCATACAATCTCAGCCTCAACCTGCCATACAATCTCAGCTTTAACCTGCCATACAATCTCAGTTTTAACCTGACATACAATCTCAGCTTTAACCTGCCATACAATCTCAGTTTAACCTGCCATACAATCTCAGTTTTAACCTGCCATACAATCTCAGCTTTATCCTGCCATACAATCTCAGTTTAACCTGCCATACAATCTCAGTTTTAACCTGCCATACAATCTCAGTTTAACCTGCCATACAATCTCAGCTTTAACCTGCCATACAATCTCAGCTTTAACCTGCCATACAATCTCAGTTTAACCTGCCTTATAATCTCAGTTTTAACCTGCCATACAATCTCAGCTTTAACCTGCCATACAATCTCAGTTTAACCTGCTTTATAATCTCAGTTTTAACCTGCCATACAATCTCAGCCTTAACCTGCCATACAATCTCAGCCTTAACCTGCCATACAATCTCAGCCTTAACTTGCCATACAATCTCAGCCTTAACCTGCCCTATAATCTCAATTTTAATATGCTATACAATCTCCTCTTTTATTAGGAAAAATGCATAATTAATTATACATCAGTCATTGCTATCCTGCCAACCGATACTGTTACTTTGACACTCAACAATACTGTCAACATCTTCATACACAGGAGACCAGGGGGGTTTGCTGTGAAAGAGGGAGAGCAGGAGGTAGGAGTGGGGGAATAAGACGATGAAGCTCTCTCCACTTTGGCCAAGGGCTGCTAAATAATGAATGGCTGGTTGAAGCGTTGGCAGTTTGAAATGTAAATGTGACGGATGGAGGTGTGTGTGACGCTGTCACTGGTGGCCAGCACAGAGAGAGAGAGAGATGTGACTAGAATGGAAATGTGTCCTCCTCTCTCTCTCCCAGATGGATGTAGAGGTGGACAGAGAGAGAGAGAGAGAGAGAAAGGGAGAGTGGGAGGAGAGAGAGGGGGGAGAGAGGAGACCATTATCTCAGCTTTGACCTGAGAGGCTTTCAAGTGCATGAAGGGGAGAGAGGGAGGGTGAGAGAGAGAGAGACAGAGAGAGAGTAAGAGATAGCCTTGTCTGACTGTTCCTAAGAGAGAGAAGAAACAGAATGTGATACCTGCTAGATAGAGAGAGAGCGAGAGACAGAGAGAGAGAGTAAGAGATAGCCTTGTCTGGCTGTGCCTAAGAGAGAGGAAGAAACAGAATGCGATACCTGCTAGATAGAGAGTGAGAGAGGAGATAGAGAGAGATACATTTGTACATTGTTATAACACTATATATACATAATATGACATTTGTAAAATCTTTATTGTTTTGAAACTTCTGTATGTGTAATGTTTAATGTTAATTTTTATTGTTTATTTCACTTTTGTGTATTATCTACCTCACTTGCTTTGGCAATGTTAACACACGTTTCCCATGCCAATAAAGCCCCTTGAATTTAATTGAGATTGAGATAGACAGAGAGAGAGAGAGTTCACAAAATTGAGACTCTGCATGCAGAATTCTGCAAAAATATCCTTTGTGTACAACGTAAAACACCAAATAACGCATGCAGAGCAGAATTAGGCCAATACCCGCTAATTAACAAAATCCAGAAAAGAGCCATTACATTCATCAACCACCTAAAAGGAAATGATTCCCAAACCTTCCATAACAAAGCCATCCCCTACAGAGAGATGAACCTGGAGAAGAGTCCCCTAAGCAAGCTGGTCCTGGGGCTCTGTTCACAAACACAAACAGACCCCACAGAGCCCCAGGACAGCAACACAATTAGACCCAACCAAATCATGAGAAAACAAAAAGATAATTACTTGACGCAATGGAAAGAATTAACAAAACAACAGGGCAAATTATAATGCTATTTGTCCTTAAACAGAGAGTACACAGTGGCAGAATACCTGACCACTGTGACTGACCCAAACTTAAGGAAAGCTTTGACTATGTACAGACTCAGTGAGCATAGCCTTGCTATTGAGAAAGGCCACCGTAGGCAGACCTGGCTCTCAAGAGAAGACAGGCTATGTGCACACTGCCCACAAAATGAGGTGGAAACTGAGCTGCACTTCCTAACCTCCTGTCCAATGTATGACCATATTAGAGACACATATTTCCCTCAGATTACACAGATCAACAAATAATTTGAAAACAAACCCAATTTTGATAAACTCCCATGTCTACTGGGTGAAATTCCACAGTGTTCCATCGCAGCAGCAAGATTTGTGACCTGTTGCCGCGAGAAAAGGGCAACCAGTGAAGAACAAACACCACTGTAAATACAACCCATATTTATGCTTATTTATTTTCTCTTTTGTGCTTTAACAATTTGTACATCGTTACAACACTGTATACAGACATAACATGACATTTGACATGTCTTTATTCTTTTGGAGTGTAATGTTTACTGTTCATTTTATTGTTTATTTCAATTTTGTTTATTATCTGCTTCACATCATTTGACAATGTTAACACATGTTTCCCATGCCAATAAAAACATTGAATTGAGAGAGGGAGGGAGGGAGAGAGAGAGAGAGAGACAGACGGACGGACAGACAGATGGACGGACGGACGGACGGACGGAGAACAGGGTGATGGGGCTCTCACCTCCTCTTCAGATATATAACCTATAAAGTAGTACATTAGTACATTCCAATACATTTCATGCATGTCAACCAGGGCTAATAAAAGGCTGCTACGTTCCTTGACGCAGACCCTTGGGGCCAGGGACTGAGGTGACTGTGAAGGGTGATTCTTCCCCTCTTCTCTCTCCCCTTCCCCCTCTTCCCCCTGAGTCCAGGGGCACCCCCATATCCCAGAAAGCTTTGCAGAGGGAGCGTCAGGGTAGCCGCCCCAGACGCCACAACTCCTATCCTTCATTTTCTCTAGTTTCAGAAAAGACAGGAGAAATTCCCCCAAGAAAGATCTGGGGGGTCATACCTATCAAGGACAGTAGAGAGCGAAGGAGAGAGAAGGAGAGAGAGGAGCAAGGGACACGGTATTAAGAGAGAGAACATCTACTGTCTAAAGATGAGGACGTATCCACTCATACTCTGTCTGAGCAAGTATCCAGCAGCTGCTCATAGCATCCCTCAGATGGTTAGCACACAATGATAAACCTGGTATGAGACACACACACACACAGACACACACAGACATGGCCGGGTGGAGGTGTTTGTGTCAGATTGCTAGACTCCCTAGAACGCTGCTTGTCACTCTCCCCTCAGACCATCTGGACTTCTGGATGAGCTGTGCAAACACCCTGCCTCTTCCCCCTTCTTCTTCCTTCACTCCAGTGACTTCCTCTTTTTCTCTCTCTCCTTCTCTCTCCTTCTCTCCCTCTCCTTTCTTCCTTCCTACCTCTTTTTCCTCCCTCCCTTGCTCCATACCTTGACTCCTTCACTCTCTCCCTTACCACCTCCTCTCCCTCCTTCCCACTAATCCTCTCTCTCTCTCTCTCTCTCTCTCTCTCTCTCTCTCTCTCTCTCCCTCCCTCCCTCCCTCCCTCCCTCCCTCCCTCCCTCCCTCCATCTTGCCATCCCTCAGCAGTTTAGTCTTCAGCGGAGCCTCGTCAGGCGTTGTCTCATGTGTGGCCAGCTGGCATGTCCCCTCCCAGGGTCCTCTCTGCTCCGTACTGCCATGGCTACTCAGCTCCAATGCCATATGCCACAGCTGACCTCCACTACACTGAAGCAGCACTACAGCCCGATGCCACAGCACTTTCTAATGAGTCACAGTCTAACACTCTGTAACAGGGTGCCCCAACTGGCGACCTGCTGAGGTTTTATTTGGTCCCAAGTTTCCTGAGCAAAACACATACAAAGACATAAACTACTGTAGCCCTATGAAATCAGCTCCAAGTGATTTTAATTTAGGAAATCTGTTCCTAAGTATTCCCACGCACAATAGAGCGACGTTATCAAATCAAATTGTATTAGTCACATGCGCCAAATACAGCAGGTGTGGACCTAACAGTGAAATGCTTACTTACAAGCCCCTAACCAACAATGCAGTTTAAAAAAAAACACGGATAAGAATAAGAAATTAAAGTTGCCATACCAGGCAGTGATACAACCAGTCATGCTCTCGATGGTGCAATTGTAGAAACTTTTGAGGATGTCAAATCTTTTCAGTCTTCTAAGGGGGAATATGTTTTGTCGTGCCCTCTTCACGACTGTCTTGGTGTGCTTGGACCATGTTAGTTTGTTGGTGATGTGGACACCAAGGAACTTGAAGCTCTCAACCTGCTCCACAGCAGCTCCGTCGATGAGAATGGGGGCTCAGTCCTCTTTTTTCTGTAGTTCACAATTATCTCCTTTGTCTTGATTATGTTGAGGGATAGGTTATTGTCCTGGTACCACATGGCCACGTCTCTGACCTCCTCCCGATAGGCTGTCTCGTCGTTGTCGGTGATCAGGTTAAACCACTGTTGTGTAATTGGCAAACTTAATGATGGTGTTGGAGTTGTGCTTGGCCATGCAGTCATGAGTGAACAGGGAGTACAGGAGGGGACTGAGCACGCACCCCTGAGGGGCCCCTGTGTTGAGGATCAGCAGTGGTGGATGTGTTGTTACCTACCCTTACCACCTGGGGGTGGCCCGTCAGGAAGTCCAGTATCCAGTTGCAGAGGGAGGTGTTTAGTCCCCGGGTCCTTGGCTTATTGATGAGCTTTGAGGGCAATACAGTGTTGAAAACTGATCTGTAGTCAATGAATATCATTCTCACATAGGTGTTTGTTTTGTCCAGGTGGGAAAGGGAAGTGTGGAGTGCAATAGAGATTGCATCATCTATGGATCTGTTGGGGCGGTATACAAATTGGAGTGGGTCTAGGGTTTCTGGGATAATGGCGTTGATGTGAGCCATGACCAGCCTTTCAAAGCACTTCATGGCTACAAACGTGAGTGCTATGGGGTGGTAGTCATTTAGGTAGGTTACCTTGGTGTTCTTAGGCACAGTTTTACCCTGCCATTAGTGTTCTTAGACACTATGGTGGCCTGCTTAAAACATGTTGGTATTACAGACTCGGACAGGGAGAGGTTAAAAATGTCAGTGAAGACACTTGCCAGTTGGTCAGCGCATGCTCGCAGTACACTTCCTGGTAATCCTTCTGGCCCTGCAGTCTTGTGAATGTTGACCTGTTTAAAGGACAGAAAGACAGATCACACAGTCTTTCCGAACAGCTGGTGCTCTCATGCGTGTTTCGGTTTTATTTGCCTCGAAGCGAGCATAGAAGTAGTTTAGCTCATCTGGTAGGCTTGTGTCACTGGACAGCTCTCGGCTGTGCTTCCCTTTGTGGTCTGTCATGGTTTGCAAGCCCTGCCACATCCGACGAGCGTCAGGGCCGGCGTAGTGCGATTTGATCTCAGTCCTGTATTGACGCTTTGCCTGTTTGATGGTTCGTCGGAGGGCCTTGCGGGATTGTAAGCATGGTTTAAAATTATTATGTTTTAGTCAAATATTATATGTTCTTGGGGTGAATTTGCAGTGTACAAATTATTTGTAATTATGTCCCTTCCCCCCGAGCATCCACTCAAGAAAAAATGGGCTCGCGGCGGAGTCTAGTTGATGATGCATGCTGTATGGGCTGTGAATGATGCTCAACTGCACTTACTCAATGGCTCGTTTGAATAGTTGAGGAATGCATCCTTCCTTGGATATCTCTTCACCTCCTTTAGAAATGCAGCCTTCCTCCATTCCTTCCCTATATTATCAGGGCTGGCAAAGTGGCCATCATATTCCCTTCTGAAATAGGAACGTTGGGTTCTGTGTATTTTCTGTTCCCACATACCATAGGAGAGCCTGAATTGCTGTAGCTACTGATTGAGAAGTCAATGTAACTCCACGACAGTGGATTGGCTAACTACCAGACCCAGAGGGGGGGCTGCAGGAGGCTATGTCTGATGTGTGGCTGCTGGCAGAGCTCAGGCACTGTACCCAGGGCGAGTGGCATTACTGCAGATTAAGGCCCCACGCTTGGCAGCATGTTTTTGTGTGTTTGTTTGTGTGTGTGTGTGTGTGTGTGTGTGTGTGTGTGTGTGTGTGTGTGTGTGTGTGTGTGTGTGTGTGTGTGTGTGTGTGTGTGTGTGCGTGCGTGTGCGTGTGTGTGTGTGTGTTTATGTGTGTGCCTGTGTGCCTTTGTGTGCTTGCTCCACTGGACAGCAATGTTCTAAAGCATGTGGAGCAGTGGTCACACTTCTCCTCTCAGGAGGACAGTAATTCTATTTTGGATGTTTTGAGGGGCTAACACAGTGTGCAGTCTGCAGGGAGAGGACCTGGAGGATATGCCAGGGATAGGTAGGACTGGGGCAGTGGGGGGATTGGTAAAAATCTGTCCTTCTACCCCTGAACAAAGCAGTTAACCCACTGTTCCTAAGCTGTCACTGAAAATAAGAATTTGTTCTTAACTGACTTGCCTGGTTAAATAAAGGTGTCACAACACACCACTATACACTGCTGTTGGCGTCCTTCCAGCTGGCATAGTTTGATACTGACTCTGATACTACCCTGTTCAGCTCTACTGGAATTCCAGCACACATACATATGTTGCTATTACAGTTTTTAACAGTCACTTTTGCACTAATTTCAGATCCTTGTGGTCATTTTTCAAAACTCTAGTCACAAAACTGAAAGCGGTCATCACTTGTAACACAGGCTGTCCAATGTTCAAAACATTGCAGTGACCATTCATATATTTAAAGAAACCTTGCACTTGCAGAATCATTGGTTCAAATAACTGAAATACCATAGGAACATTCATTTAGATCACCCACACACAAGATACCAATAGTTTCACTGTGTAGTTGTTCATACAATCATTAAATATTGTAGTATAAAATATGTAATACGTTTCATTATGCTACTACACATAAATACATCACTGTAAAATGACTAGTAGTGAGAATACTACAGACACAGTGGAATCATTGAAACAAATCTGAAATTTATTGATGAAATACAATAAAATCAAAAAAAGAAAAAAACTACAGTAAAAAGTCAACTGCAGTGTTCCTCACCTGGTTTACTGTAAAACATCACTGCAGTGTTCCTCACCTGGCTTACTGTAAAACATCACTGCAGTGTTCCTCACCTGGTTTACTGTAAAACATCACTGCAGTGTTCCTCAACTGGCTTACTGTAAAACATCACTGCAGTGTTCCTCACCTGGCTTACTGTAAAACATCACTGCAGTGTTCCTCACCTGGCTTACTGTAAAACATCACTGCAGTGTTCCTCACCTGGCTTACTGTAAAACATCACTGCAGTGTTCCTCACCTGGCTTACTGTAAAACATCACTGCAGTGTTCCTCACCTGGCTTACTGTAAAACATCACTGCAGTGTTCCTCACCTGGATTACTGTAAAACATCACTGCAGTGTTCCTCACCTAGCTTACTGTAAAACATCACTGCAGTGTTCCTCACCTGGTTTACTGTAAAACATCACTGCAGTGTTCCTCACCTAGCTTACTGTAAAACATCACTGCAGTGTGCCTCACCTGGCTTACTGTAAAAAGCAAAACAAAGGATTGATTACTGTACTTCTATATTTCCTTCAACTCTGTCTTGTGGATTTGGCCACAGGTTCTCATCCACATCACAATGGATGTTTTCATTGGCCAAACATCTTGGGAAGAATATTCTGGCACGGTGAATCCAGGCCTGACACTGGTCTGCCGTGATGTCATTGCATGCGTCATCTATGGCCTGGAGAAAGGTGGCTTGTTCACATACCTTCCACCTCCATATGGAGAACAATTCCTCAATCGGGTTAAGGAAAGGAGAGTATGGGGGGTAAGTACAGGGTGGTAAATTGTGGATGGGCCTGAAACCATGCTTGAGCATGGTGGAACCTGACATTATCCCACACAATGTTATAGGTCATGCCATCAGCTCTACAGACCTGATTTAGTTCATCAAGGAAGATTACATTCGAACAGTGAATCATGTGGCTGCCTGCAACTCTATATATAGAGTATATAGAGTAGAGAGCTTTAGATGTTGTTCAATCAAACATTAGAACAGGCAAAATGAGTAATCTAAGCAACTTTGACCGTGGTAGGATTGTTGATGCCACACATGGTGATTCTAGCATCTCAGAAACAGCTGCCTTCCTGGGATTTTTACACACTACAGTCTCTTAACGTACAACACCGTAAATAATTCAGGCTGTTGTGGAGGCAAAAGGGGGTCCTACCCTGTACTAGATAGGTGTACCTAATAAAGAGTGTACAGTAATGTCAAATCTGAAAACATAGTCTGGAGAAGTGGTACATGAGACCATAGAAACAGTGTCTGATAAAGAATGATAATGAAACATTACATCCGTAGATAATGTGGTCCAATTGGTTCATGTTAAATGGTAATTGGTGTCAATGGATCTCGTTATCCTGAAACTTTCATGATCTAAACATGGAATATTGTTTGTCAGTTTCCATAAAACTGCATTAAGAGTAATGCAACAGTTACTCATCATTTTGAGCAGTTGTATCAATAGATAGTTAGATCATTGTAATGAAATGAATAGACAGTCATCTCAGATGTAATGTGTGAATAGACAGTCATCTCAGATGTAATGTGTGAATAGACAGTCATCTCAGATGTAATGTGTGAATAGACAGTCATCTCAGATGTAATGTGTGAATAGACAGTCATCTCAGATGTAATGTGTGAATAGACAGTCATCTCAGATGTAATGTGTGAATAGACAGTCATCTCAGATGTAATGTGTGAATAGTATTTTGAAATGGTAATACTTTGATGTTTAGTTGTGTCATTTTGAACAGGTGATTTTAGTTCAATGAACAAATGATCTTAACTTTATGTGTATAGTATCCAAGCAATTGTAAAAAGTGTTCGAGTTTTGAAAAATTTGAATTTTGATCATTGGTTGTGAGTTTTGTGTCTAGAGTTTAGAAAAATGACACCAAGGTTCCAAAATTAGTGCCAAAGTGATTGTAAAAAACTGTAAGTACACACACACAAAAATATACACACACACACACACACACACAAATATACACACACACACACACACACACAAATACACACACACACACACACATACTCCTGTGTTTGATCAGTAAGTGGTGGAGCAGGGAGATCTCTAGCAGCTTTGTTAAATGGACACACACTGAGTATACTAAACAGTAGGAAACCTTCCTAATAGTGCGTTGCATCCATTTCTGCCCTCAGAACAGCCTCAATACGATGGGCGTGGCCTCTACAAGGTGTCAAAAGTGTTCCACAGGGAAGCTGGCCCATGTTGACTTTAATGTTCCCACAGTTGTGTCAAGTCGGTTGGACGTCCTTTGGGTGGTGGACCATTCTTGATACACACAGGAAATTGTTGAGCATGAAAAACCCAGCAGCGTTTCAGTTCTTGACACACTCAAGCCAGTGCTCCTGGCACCTACTACCATACCCTGGTTAAAGGCACTTCAATATCCTGTCTTGCCCATTCACCCTCTGAATGGCACACATACACAATCCATGTCGCAATTGGCTCAAGGCTTAAAACAATCCTTCTTTAACCTGTATTAATCCCTTCGTCTACACTGATTTGATGTGAATTTAACAAGTGAAATGAATAAGGGATCATAGCTTTCACCTGTGGTCTATGTCATGCAATGAGAAGGTGTTCTTAATGTTTGTATACTCAGTGTATGTGTATGATACTTCCATGCCCTTACAGTGTACTAAATAACATTACATACCCTTACAGTATACTAAATAATATTAATACCCTTACAGTATACTAAATAACATTACATACCCTTACAGAATACTAAATACCATTACATACCCTTACAGTATACTAAATACCATTACATACCCTTACAGTATACTAAATACCATTACATACCCTTACAGTATACTAAATAATATTAATACCCTTACAGTATACTAAATAACATTACATAACCTTACAGTATTCTAAATAACATTACATACCCTTACAGTATACTAAATAACATTAATACCCTTACAGTATACTAAATAACATTACATACCCTTACAGTATACTAAATAACATTACATACCCTTACAGTATTCTAAATAACATTACATACCCTTACAGTATACTAAATAACATTAATACCCTTACAGTATACTAAATAACATTACATACCCTTACAGTATACTAAATAACATTACATACCCTTACAGTATACTAAATAACATTACATACCCTTACAGTATACTAAATAACATTAATACCCTTACAGTATACTAAATAACATTACATACCCTTACAGTATACTAAATAACATTACATACCCTTACAGTATACTAAATAACATTACATACCCTTACAGTATACTAAATAACATTACATACCCTTACAGTATACTAAATAACATTACATACCCTTACAGTATACTAAATAACATTACATACCCTTACAGTATACTAAATAACATTACATACCCTTACAGTATACTAAATAACATTACATACCCTTACAGTATACTAAATAACATTAATACCCTTACAGTATACTAAATAACATTACATACCCTTACAGTATACTAAATACCATTACATACCCTTACAGTATACTAAATAACATTACATACCCTTACAGTATACTAAATAACATTACATAACCTTACAGTATTCTAAATAACATTACATACCCTTACAGTATACTAAATAACATTAATACCCTTACAGTATACTAAATAACATTAATACCCTTACAGTATACTAAATAACATTACATACCCTTACAGTATACTAAATAATATTAATACCCTTACAGTATACTAAATAACATTAATACCCTTACAGTATACTAAATAACATTAATACCCTTACAGTATACTAAATAATATTAATACCCTTACAGTATACTAAATAACATTACATACCCTTACAGTATACTAAATAATATTAATACCCTTACAGTATACTAAATAACATTAATACCCTTACAGTATACTAAATAATATTAATACCCTTACAGTATACTAAATAACATTACATACCCTTACAGTATACCAAATACCATTACATACCCTTACAGTATACTAAATAATATTAATACCCTTACAGTATACTAAATAACATTAATACCCTTACAGTATACTAAATAACATTACATACCCTTACAGTATACTAAATAACATTACATACCCTTACAGTATACTAAATAATATTAATACCCTTACAGTATACTAAATAACATTACATACCCTTACAGTATACCAAATACCATTACATACCCTTACAGTATACTAAATAATATTAATACCCTTACAGTATACTAAATAACATTACATACCCTTACAGTATACTAAATAACATTAATACCCTTACAATATACTAAATAACATTACATAACCTTACAGTATACTAAATAACATTACATACCCTTACAGTATACTAAATAACATTACATACCCTTACAATATACTAAATAACATTACATACCCTTACAGTATACTAAATACCATTACATACCCTTACAGTATACTAAATAACATTACATACCCTTACAGTATACTAAATAACATTACATACCCTTACAGTATACTAAATAACATTACATAACCTTACAGTATACTAAATAACATTACATACCCTTACAGTATACTAAATAACATTAATACCCTTACAGTATACTAAATAACATTACATACCCTTACGGTATACTAAATAACATTACATACCCTTACAGTATACTAAATAACATTACATACCCTTACGGTATACTGTTCTACATCTCTTCCCATTTCATCAGTAACCCACACATTCCCTGTTTTGTGCATTGTGGGGTTAGTGGGGTTTGAGGGGTGAGATGTGGGTGGTGGATAAGGTGAACACTACAGATGAGATGCATTGTGGGGTTTGGGGGATTTGAGGGGTGAGATGTGGGTGGGAGATAAGGTGAACACTACAGACGAGATGCATTGTGGGGTGAGTGGTGTTTGAGGGGTGAGATGTGGGTGGGGAATAAGGTGAACACTACAGATGAGATGCATTGTTGGGTTTGGGGGATTTGAGGGGTGAGATGTGGGTGGGAGATAAGGTGAACACTACAGATGAGATGCATTGTGGGGTTAGTGGGGTTTGAGGGGTGAGATGTGGGTGGTGGAATAAGGTGAACACTACAGATGAGATGCATTGTGGGGTTAGTGGGGTTTGAGGGGTGAGATGTGAGTGGTGGATAAGGTGAAAACTACAGATGAGATGCATTGTGGGGTTTGGGGGATTTGAGGGGTGAGATGTAGGTGGTGGATAAGGTGAACACTACAGATGAGATGCATTGTGGGGCTTGTGGGATTTGAGGGGTGAGATGTGGGTGGGAGATAAGGTGAACACTACAGATGAGATGCATTGTGGGGCTTGGGGGATTTGAGGGGTGAGATGTGGGTGGTTGATAAGGTGAACACTACAGATGAGATGCATTGTGGGTTAGTGGGGTTTGAGGGGTGAGATGTGGGTGGGGGATAAGGTGAACACTACAGATGAGATGCATTGTGGGGCTTGGGGGATTTGAGGGGTGAGATGTGGGTGGTGGATAAGGTGAACACTACAGATGAGATGCATTGTGGGGTTAGTGGGGTTTGAGAGGTGAGATGTGGGTGGGGGATAAGGTGAACACTACAGATGAGATGCATTGTGGGGTTAGTGGGGTTTGAGGGGTGAGATGTGGGTGGGGGATAAGGTGAACACTACAGATGAGATGCATTGTGGGGTTAGTGGGGTTTGAGGGGTGAGATGTACGTAAGTGAAGTGTTGCCCTCCTTTCCTGCTCCTCCCTTTCTCTTCTCCTCCTATTCTCCCCTTCTCCCCTCCTCCTCCTCCTCCTCCTCCTCCTCTACCCCTCAACAGCCTCAGTCTAGAGTGGAGCAGCTTCTGACACAGTAAGGAGAGAGAGGGGAAGGGAGAGAGAGAGAAAGAGAGAGAAAATGTGAGCGTGCGTGCGTGCGTGCGTGCGTGCGTGTGTGTGTGTGTGTGGGTGTGTGTGTGTGAGTGTGTGTGTGCGTGTGCGTGTGCGTGTGTGTGTGTGTGTGTGTGTGCGTGTGCGTGTGCGTGTGCGTGTGCGTGTGTGCGTGTGAGTGTGCGTGTGCGCGTGTGCGTGTGCGTGTGCGTGTGTGTGTGTGTGTGTGTGTGTGTGGAGGTGGTTGAGAGAGAGGTCGATGTGATGGAGCCTCAGTCTTGTCAAGATGGATTAGCTGAATGACTTTGAGGGTTTTTTATCCTGTCTTTGAGAGCAGAGAGAATTCACTGTACTCACATATTGTTGGAGACTTTACTATCCCACTGAAATCAGTTACACTTTTCTTACTTGAAAATAAGTTCAGTTATACGTAAGTTCAGTTATACGTTAGCCAGATGGTAATACCATTCACAATAAATAATTGTAATTAAATTGTAATGAAGTGTATCCCAACTGCTTGGATTATGCCCAGAATGACTTAAAGGACAATTCAACCCCAAAACTATCTTTAGGTATTTGTTTCATTAGTCCATTGACATGCAAAATGTTTTGCAAAATTACAGGCCCTACTAAACATTGAGACAGTGCTGCTGTACAGATATGGGCTGTTTCATGTGTGGGTCTCAGATCACAAGACAAGGCCTCTGGGATTCATTAACAGAGCCATCATAACGCACACACACACACAACTAGAAAACACGCACATTCACACACGCACGCACACACGCACACACACACACACACACAATCACATACATACTGTATGCTGAAACATTTATACATGTAAGCTATCTGTAATGTGTTGTCTGTAACCTATCTGTGGTGTATTGTCTGTAACCTGTCTGTAACCTATCTGTGGTGTGTTGTCTGTAACCTGTCTGTAACCTGTCTGTAACCTGTCTGTAACCTATCTGTAGTGTGTTGTCTGTAACATATCTGTGGTGTCTTGTCTGTAACCTGTCTGTAACCTGTCTGTAACCTATCTGTGGTGTATTGTCTGTAACCTGTCTGTAACCTGTCTGTAACCTGTTTGTAACCTATCTGTAGTGTGTTGTCTGTAACCTGTCTGTAACCTGTCTGTAACCTGTCTGTAACCTATCTGTAGTGTGTTGTCTGTAACCTGTCTGTAACCTGTCTGTAACCTATCTGTAGTGTGTTGTCTGTAACCTGTCTGTAACCTGTCTGTAACCTGTCTGTAACCTATCTGTAGTGTGTCTGTATCCTGTCTGTAACCTGTCTGTAGTGTGTTGTCTGTAACCTATCTGTGGTGTGTTGTCTGTAACCTGTCTGTAACCTGTCTGTAACCTATCTGTAACCTATCTGTGGTGTGTTGTCTGTAACCTGTCTGTAACCTGTCTGTAACCTGTCTGTAGTGTGTTGTCTGTAACCTATCTGTGGTGTGTTGTCTGTATCCTGTCTGTAACCTGTCTGTAGTGTGTTGTCTGTAACCTATCTGTGGTGTGGTGTCTGTAACCTGTCTGTAACCTGTCTGTAACCTATCTGTAACCTATCTGTAGTGTGTCTGTATCCTGTCTGTAACCTGTCTGTAGTGTGTTGTCTGTAACCTATCTGTGGTGTGTTGTCTGTATCCTGTCTGTAACCTGTCTGTAGTGTGTTGTCTGTAACCTATCTGTGGTGTGGTGTCTGTAACCTGTCTGTAACCTGTCTGTAACCTATCTGTAACCTATCTGTGGTGTGTTGTCTGTAACCTGTCTGTAACCTGTCTGTAACCTGTCTGTAGTGTGTTGTCTGTAACCTATCTGTGGTGTGTTGTCTGTATCCTGTCTGTAACCTGTCTGTAGTGTGTTGTCTATAACCTATCTGTGGTGTGTTGTCTGTAGCCTGTCTGTAACCTGTCTGTGACCTGTCGTGACCTATCTGTGGTGTGTTGTCTGTA
>NC_048582.1:17518905-17528905 GCF_013265735.2 Oncorhynchus mykiss
GTACTATCGTACCTTCTGTAAGAATTTCTCAACAGTAGTAGCTCCCCTTTCATCTCTGCTTAGTCCCAAGGTACCATTCAAGTGGTCCAAGGACTGTAACTACGCTTTCGAGTCCGCTAAAGCGCTACTTTGCAGTGCCCCAGTGCTTGCCGCCCCCAACTTTGACAAACCTTTTAAGTTGGAGGTAGATGCTAGTATAGTGGGGGTGGGTGCGGTTCTCTTACAGGAAGATGAAGACGGAGTGGATCGGCCCATCAGTTTCTTCTCCCGTAAGTTCAACTCGTGTCAGTCAAGATACTCTACAATTGAACAAGAGACGCTGGCTTTATTGCTTGCCTTACAGTTCTTTGAGGTATATGTGGGCTCCAGTGCCTTGCCTGTTATGGTCTTCGCGGACCATAATCCATTGGTGTTCTTGAAGCAAATGTACAACCAGAACCGCCGCCTTATGCGGTGGGCTCTGATTGTACAAGGATATAATGTACAGATAGGTTATGTGAAGGGCTCGGCGAATGTGGTTGCTGACGCTCTATCACGGGTTTACTAACTGGGGAAGTGATGGCTTTTGTTATTGCAAAAGTGTTACGTTCCCCAGTTTATGTGTTGTAGTTTGTGTATTTGCATGTGTTTTATTTCAGGAAATGGCTTCCTGAAATCCCTCAAGCAGCTGATTGGTCGACTCCAGGGCTAATTGGAGAGCTGACCCCGCCCCCTCGTCAAGACACAGCTGTCTCCAATTACCCATTCGTTCTGAAGCTATATAAAAGCCAGTGTTCTGTTCAGGAGAGAGAGATTTGGAGGTAGGGATTGCTGAGAGAGATTTGCTGGGAGGTCATTGCATAGAGAGATTTTGCTAGAGAGATTTGCTAGAGATTTGCTGAGGTCATTGCAGAGCGATTGATTGTGATAGAGAGATTTCTGCTGGAGGTTGATTTGCTGGGAGTTCATTGCTGGGAAGTGGTATGTTCTGTGAGTTTGTTGCTCAGGTAGAGCTTAGTTGATGTCCTTTGTTTCTTAGTTTGTTTGTGAAATTGTTTAATATTCTGTTTCATTTGTTCCCAGGGGGGAAGGGGAAGGCACCTTGGGAGTGCTTAGGCAAGAGGCCCGCGGGCATACATATACCCGTAGTATATTCACTGTCTAGGCACACTAGGTAAGACCTGGGCGGACCACCCCCTGTATTTTGGTTAGGGCACCAGGTGGTGCTAAATTAGGTAAAAGTGGTTAGGCAGGTAAGATAGGAGAGGGGGGCTTTGAGATTTACTTTCTTTGCTTTGGTTCCGTCCAGCCCCTTTTCCCTATATTACCGTGTAAAGGAATAAAGTCCTTGTAAACGGTACCACATTCTGCCTGTTGTCATCCTTACTCGCACCTACAGTCCATACCTTTTTTATTTCACGGAGAGTTTAGTTGTAGCAGGGTGTTGCGTTCCCTCTTCATAGAGGCGTTCGTAACACGTCCGCAAACTTGATGATTGAGTTGGAGGCGTGCGTGGCCACGCAGTCGTGGGTGAACAGGGAGTACAGGAGAGGGCTCAGAACGCACCCTTGTGGGGCCCCAGTGTTGAGGATCAGCGTGGTGGAGATGTTGTTGCCTACCCTCACCACCTGGGGGCGGCCCGTCAGGAAGTCCAGTACCCAGTTGCACAGGGTGGGGTTGAGACCCAGGGTCTCGAGCTTGATGACGAGCTTGGAGGGCACTATGGTGTTAAATGCCGAGCTGTAGTCGATGAACAGCATTCTCACATAGGTATTCCTCTTGTCCAGATGGGTTAGGGCAGTGTGCAGTGTGGTTGAGATTGCATCGTCTGTGGACCTATTTGGGCGGTAAGCAAATTGGAGTGGGTCTAGGGTGTCAGGTAGAGTGGAGGTGATATGGTCCTTGACTAGTCTCTCAAAGCACTTCATGATGACGGAAGTGAGTGCTACGGGGCGGTAGTCGTTTAGCTCAGTTACCTTAGCTTTCTTGGGAACAGGAACAATGGTGGCCCTCTTGAAGAATGTGGGAACAACAGACTGGGATAGGGATTGATTGAACATGTCCGTAAACACACCAGCCAGCTGGTCTGCGCATGCTCTGAGGGCGCGGCTGGGGATGCCGTCTGGGCCTGCAGCCTTGCGAGGGTTGACACGTTTAAATGTTTTCCTCACGTCAGCTGCAGTGAAGGAGAGTCCGCATGTTTTAGTTGCGGGCCGTGTCAGTGGCACTATATTGTCCTCAAAGCGGGCAAAAAAGTTATTTAGTCTGCCTGGTAGCAAGACATCCTGGTCCGTGACTGGGCTGGTTTTCTTTTTGTAATCCGTGATTGACTGTAGACCCTGCCACATACCTCTTGTGTCTGAGCCGTTGAATTGAGATTCTACTTTGTCTCTATACTGACGCTTAGCTTGTTTGATTGCCTTGCGGAGGGAATAGTTACACTGTTTGTATTCGGTCATGTTTCCGGTCACCTTGCCCTGATTAAAAGCAGTGGTTCGGGCTTTCAGTTTCACGCGAATGCTGCCATCAATCCACGGTTTCTGGTTTGGGAATGTTTTAATCATTGCTATGGGAACGACATCTTCAAAGCACGTTCTAATGAACTCGCTCACCGAATCAGCGTATTCGTCAATGTTGTTGTCTGACGCAATACGAAACATATCCCAGTCCACGTGATGGAAGCAGTCTTGGAGTGTGGAATCAGATTGGTCGGACCAGCGTTGAACAGACCTCAGTGCGGGAGCTTCTTGTTTTAGTTTCTGTCTGTAGGCAGGGATCAACAAAATGGAGTCGTGGTCAGCTTTTCCGAAAGGAGAGCGGGGCAGGGCCTTATATGCTTCGCGGAAGTTAGAATAGCAATGATCCAAGGTTTTTCCAGCCCTGGTTGCGCAATCGATATGCTGATAAAATTTAGGGAGTCTTGTTTTCAGATTAGCCTTGTTGAAATCCCCAGCTACAATGAATGCAGCCTCCGGATAAATGGATTCCAGTTTGCAAAGAGTCAAATAAAGTACGTTCAGGGCCATCGATGTGTCTGCTTGGGGGGGGAATATATACGGCTGTGATTATAATCGAAGAGAATTCCCTTGGTAGATAATGCGGTCGACATTTGATTGGACACATCTAGTATGTGGCCATGTTGGTGTAAAGCCACAATCTGTAGTTTAAAAAATGGTACATAAGAACTTATTGATCCCGGCAAGACTGAGGGAGAGGGTCTTTGTAAGTATACTGTGCAATCCAATCAGCTATGTGTGTTTTGTTGTTGAAAAATGTCCAAGTCAGCTGTAGCTGCAGGCTAAAACTAAAATACTTTAAACCAACACTCTCTAAGAAAAAGCATCCTGATCTTCTGTTTCTTGTGTGCTTGCGTGGGTGTGTGTGCATGCATGTGTGTGTCTGTGTGTGTGTTCCCTCCCCAGTTCTGAGCCCAGAGATAGGTAACTGTGTTGGGTGATCTGGCTGAGTACCCAGGGATCCCCAGGACACCATATAAAGAGGAGCATTAACAGCTAATGCACATCTGAAGTGACTCCCTCTGCTTAAGACAATAATGAGGGAGGGAGGGAGGGAGGGAGGGAGGGAGGGAGGGAGGGAGGGAGGGAGGGAGGGAGGGAGGGAGGGAGGGAGGGAGGGAGGGAGGGAGAGATATCTGTGCCTTGTGGTGATGAAATAAGTCACCCTGTCATACTGTAGTTGGGAGATTTTGCAAATGCGGAACTTTTTGTGTCTCAGGGTTAGATTTGTAAGATACAATTTTTCCTCACATCCATTAAGTAGAGACTAAAACAACCTCAAGCGTTTTTTTCAGCTTTCAATATGATTATGATTATATGATTATTGAATTTTCTAAAGCATTTCATGTCTGGATTTGACTGTTTTGTACTGTTTTTGTCCTGTCTCACACCCAGACTTTTAACCTGCATTACACTTACAAAAGTCATGATAATTAGAAAATATTTAATTCACTTGTTCAAAAAATATGAGTAGTGACAGTGGAGAACATGGATGCCATGGAGAGAGAATCACGTTTTGATGCTGGGAAATGACAGAAAAATGAAGGTATTTCTGACTTGAGAAGATCATATTTTTTATTGTAAATCAATGCCAAATAGCCTATCATTTCATCAAATTATGTTAGATTTGATCAATTATGTTTGAACTATGTGTATTTGGGATACATTGTATGCTAGCAGTTAGCATGCTAGAATCCCTGCTATTTACGACCAAATACTGTACGTCATTACACGTCATTACCACCACATAATGAACTGTGATGGTGAGGACAGAATGTGGTGGTAATGACAAAATGTGGTATTTATACGTTTTCACTTACCTTAAGGCCTGAAAAGACACACAAATGACATATACGATCATGGTTAAGTTGAAAGGTAACACTTAATTTCTAAATAAGACCATTACATATTGTATTATGTTAGGATGATTGAGTGATTTTGATGTCTATTTATGTGACTTATTATGGTTACGGACTTGAATTATAAATATTTTATTTTTCTATAAGATACACCCTAAATCAACCAACGACAGGACAAGGAAATACACTATTTATACAAAAGTATGTGGACACCCCTTCAAATTAGTGGATTCGGCTACTTCAGCGACACCTGTTGCTGAAAGGTGTATAATTTATTTTATTTTATTTATTTCATATTTATTTACCAGCTAGGCTACTTGAGAACAAGTTCTCATTTACAACTGCAACCTGGCCAAGATAAAGCAAAGCAGTGCGACACAAGCAACAACACAGAGTTACACATGGAATAAACAAGCGTACCGTCAATAACACAATAGGAAAAAATAATGTTTATATACAGTGTGTCCAAATGGCGTGAGGAGGTAAGGCAATAAATAGGCCATAGTAGCGGAGTAATTACAATTTAGCAAATTAACACTGGAGTGATAGATGAGTAGATGATGGTGTGCAAGTAGAAATACTGTTCTGCAAAAGAGCATAAAAGTAAATAAAAACAATATGGGGATGGTAGATTTAGTGGGCTATTTACAGATGGGCTACGTACAGCTGCAGCGATCGGTTAGCTGCTCAGATAGCTGATGTTTAAAGTCAGTGAGTGAAATATAAGTCTCCAGCTTCAACGATTTTTGTCATTTGTTCCAGTCACTGCCAGCAGAGAACTGGAAGGAAAGGCGACCAAAAGGGTGTTGGCTTTGGGGATGACCAGTGAGATATACCTTACTGAGCGCATGCTACGGGTGGGTGTTGTTATCGTGACCAGTGAGCTGAGATGAGGTGGAGCTTTACCTAGCATAGACTTATAGATGACCTGGAGCCAGTGGGTCTGGCGACGAATATGTAGCGAGGGCCAGCCAACTAGAGCATACAGGTCGCAGTGGTGGGTGGTATAAGGGGCTTTGGTGGCAAAACGGATGGCACAGTGATACACTGCATCCAGTTTTCTGATTAGAGTATTGGAAGCTATTTTGTAAATGACATCACCGAAGTCGAGAATTGGTAGGATAGTCAATTTTAAGACGGTAAGTTTGGCGGCGTGAGTGAATGAGGCTTTGTTGCGAAATAGGAAGCTGCACAGTTGCACGGCTGCACAGTACTGTCTTTTTTTAAAACATTTATTTTTACATTTTTACCCGCTTTTTCGTGGTATCCAATTGTTAGTAGCTACTATCTTATCTCATCCCTACAACTCCCATACAGGCTCGGGAGAGACGAAGGTTGAAAGTCATGCGTCCTCCGATACACAACCCAACCAAGCTGCACTGCTTAACCTCTTAGAGCTCTAGGGGCGCTATTTCATTTTTGGATAAAAAACGTTCCCGTTTTAAGCGCGATATTTTGTCACGAAAAGATGCTCGACTATGCATATTCTTGACAGTTTTGGAAAGAAAACACTCTGAAGTTTCAGAATCTGCAAAGATTTTGTCTGTAAGTGCCCCAGAACTCATTCTACAGGCGAAACCAAGATGATGCATCACCCAGGAATTAGCAGAATTTCTGAAGCTCTGTTTTCCATTCTCTCCTTATATGGCTGTGATTGCGCAAGGAATGAGCCTACACTTTCTGTCGTTCGCCCAAGGTCTTAGCAGCATTGTGACGTATTTGTAGGCATATCATTGGAAGATTGGCCATAAGAGACTACATTTTCCAGAGGTCCGCCCGGTGTCCTTTGTCTAAATTTGTGCGTAATCTTCAGGTGCGGTCATTTTCTCCTGGGATTCAGGAGAGAAAGCATGTGTCCAAGAACGATGTATCAATGAAGAGATATGTGAAAAACACCTTGAGGCTTGATTCTAAAAAACGTTTGCCATGTTTTCAGTCGATATTATGGAGTTAATTTGGAAAAAAGTTTGCGTTTTGAGGACTGAATTTATGGATTTTTTTTGGTAGCCAAATGTGATGTATAAAACGGAGCTATTTCTAATACACAAGGAATCTTTTTGGAAAAACTGAGCATCTGCTATCTAACTGAGAGTATCCTCATTGAAAACATCAGAAGTTCTTCAAAGGTAAATGATTTTATTTGAAGGCTTTTATGTTTTTGTTAATGTTGCGTGCTGGATGCTAACGCTAATGCTAACGCTAAATGCTAACGCGAAATGCTAACTCTAGCTAGCTACTTTTACACAAATGATTGTTTTCCTATGGTTGAGAAGCATATTTTGAAAATCTGAGATGACAGTGTTGTTTACAAAAGGCTAAGCTTGAGAGATGGCATATTTATTTCATTTCATTTGCGATTTTCATAAATAGTTAACGTTGTGTTATGCTAATGAGCTTGCTGATAGATTTACACAATCCTGGATACAGGGGTTTTTTCATAGCTAAACGTGACGCAGAAAACGGAGCGATTTGTCCTAAACAAATAATCTTTCAGGAAAAACTGAACATTTGCTATCTGAGAGTCTCCTCATTGAAAACATCTGAAGTTCTTCAAAGGTAAATGATTTTTTTGAATGCTTTTCTGTTTTTTTGTGTAAATGTTGCCAGCTGAATGCTAATGCTAAATGCTACGTTAGCCATCAATACTGTTACACAAATGCTTGTTTTGCAATGGTTGAGAAGCATATTTTGAAAATCTGAGATGACAGTGTTGTTAACAAAAGGCTAAGCTTGAGAGATGGCATATTTATTTCATTTCATTTGCGATTTTCATGAATAGTTAACGTTGCGTTATGGTAATGAGCTTGAGTCTGTATTCACGAACCCGGATCCGGGATGGGGAGATCAGAAAGGTTAACACAGCGCGCATCCAACCCGGAAGCCAGCCTCACAAATATGTCAGAGGAAACACCATGCACCTGGCAACCTTGGTTAGCGCACACTGCGCCCGGCTCGCCACAGGAGTCTCTGATGCGCGATGAGACAAGGATATCCTGGATTGCACAGCGGAGAATGTACGGTGGGATTCGAAATGGTCAGTGATCTGTTTATTAACTTGGCTATCGAAGACTTTGGAAAGGCAGGGCAGGATGGATATAGGTCTGTAACAGTTTGGGTCTAGGGTGTCACCCCCTTTGAAGAGAGGGATGACCGCGGCAGCTTTCCAATCTTTAGGGATCTTGGACGATATGAAAGACAGGTTGAACAGACTGGTAATAGGGGTTGCAACAATGGCAGTGGATAATTTTAGAAAGAGAGGGTCCAGATTGTCTAGCCCAGCTGATTTGTAGGGGTCCAGGATTTGCAGCTCTTTCAGAACATCTGCTATCTGGATTTGGGTGAATGAGAAGCTGGGAGGCTTGGGCAAGTAGCTGTGGGGGGTGCTGAGCTGTTGGCCGGGGTTGGGGTAGCCAGGAGGAAAGCATGGCCAGCCGTAGAGAAATGCTTATTGAAATTCTTGATTATCGTGGATTTATCGGTGGTGACAGTGTTACCTAGCCTCAGTGCAGTGGGCAGCTGGGAGGAGGTGCTCTTATTCTCCATGGACTTTACAGTGTCAAAACCTTTTTGGAGTTAGAGCTACAAGATGCAAATTTCTGTTTGAAAAAGCTAGTCTTTGCTTTCCTGACTGACTGCATGAATTGGTTCCTGACTTCCCTGAAAAGTTGCATATTGTGGGGACTATTCGATGCTAGTGCAGTACGCCACAGGATGTTTTTGTGCTGGTCGAGGGAAGTCAGGTCTGGAGTGAACCAAGGGCATATCTGTTCTTAGTTCTACATTTTTTGAAAGGGGCATGCTTATTTGAGATGGTGAGGAAATTACTTTTAAAGAACGACCAGGCATCCTTGACTGACGGGATGAGGTCAATATCCTTCCAGGATACCCGGGCCAGGTCGATTAGAAAGGCCTGCTCGCATAAGTGTTTTAGGGAGCGTTTGACAGTGATGAGGGGTGGACGTTTGACCGCGGACCCATAGCGGATGCAATCGATTGATTGGAAAGTTGTGTCTTGTGAAATATGATGAATACCCTTGCCCTCGTATTAAACAAGATGTTGATGCAGAGAGCTGTGCTCTAGTCAAGACCATGAGTCGCGTGGGAGCCAACCAATTATTTTTGCCAATGACAGAGGACACTGTATGCGCGGTCTGAGAGGAAGCAGTAAAGGGCATTAAGGGCTAAACCTCATCTTGAGAAAGCACACACCCGTCTCATGAGTCTGAATCAACAGCCTGCAGCTAGTGAACAATCATTTGTTTAATGTCAACCAGTGTTTCCATCCTTGTACATTTATCTCCGCCTAATGCATTGCATCCCAAAATTGTTCTAATATATGCTTAAGTTATTGAGGCATGTAACTTCACATATCTTCATTGTAAAGGGTTTAAACACTGTTTCCCATGCTTGTTCAATGAACCATAAACAATTAATGAACATGCATCTGTGGAACGGCCGTTAAGACACTAACAGCTTACAGACAGTAAGTAATTAAGGTCACAGTTATGAAAACTTAGGACACTAAAGAGGCCTTTCTACTGGCTCTGAAAAACACCAAAAGAAAGATGTCCAGGGTCCCTGCTCATCTGCTTGAATGCAAGGAGGCATGAGGACTCCGGGTCCGGGTGGGCATCTACTTCGGTGGAGGCTCCGGTGCGGGACGCAGACCCCGCTCCACCTCTGGCTCACCCCACGAGCATCCCCAGTCCGAGGCCTTCTCAGCAGGCACGGACTGGGGACCCTCGCCGCAGACCCCGGACTGGGGACCCTTGTTGCAGTCCCCGGACTGGGGACCCTCGCCGCAGGCCTTGGACTGGGGACCCTCGCTGCAGGCACCAGACTGGGGACCATGGATCATCACTGGAGGCTTCGTGCCATGGACCATCACTGGAGGCTTCGTGCCATGGATCATCACTGGAGGCTTCGAGCCATGAATCATCACCGGAGGCTTCGTGCCATGGATCATCACTGGAGGCTTCGGGCCATGGATCCTCACTGGAGTGAGGAGACGTATAGGCAGCCTGGTGTGTGGCGCTGCCACAGGGCTTACCAGGCTGGGGAGACATACAGGAGACCTGGTTCTGGGAGCAGAAACAGGACTCACCAGGCTGGGGCGACATACAGGAGACCTGATTCTTGGAGCAGGCACTGGATACACTGGGCCGTGAAGGCGCACTGGAAGTCTCGAGCGTAGAGCCGGCACAACCCGTCCAGGCTGGATGGTTATTTTCACCCGGCAAATGCGGGGCGCTGGCACAGGATGCACTGGGCTGTGCAGACGCACCTGAGACACAGTGTGCAGTGCCAGCGCAGGATATCCTGGGCCGTAGAGACGCACTGGAGGCCAGATACGCTGAGCCGGCACCATCCGTCCTGGCTGGATGCCCACTCTAGCCCGGCCAATGCGGGGAGCTGGAATGTAGTGCACCGGGCTGTGAACGCGCACTGGAGACACTGTGCGCTCCACCGCATAACACGGTGTCTGACCAGTACCACGCTCCCTACGGTAAGCACGAGGAGTTGGCTCAGGTCTCCAACCTGACTCAGCCCATCTCCTCGTGCCTGCTCCGCTGTGCCAACTCCTCGTATTGTCGCCGCTCTGCTTTCGCTTTCTAGATTTTTTTTCTAGATTTTTTTTGTAGATTT